>NW_021835468.1:0-25000 GCF_006345805.1 Octopus sinensis | reverse complement strand
CTGTGGGGCCCAGAAGTCAGTATGTTAATCTGTTAAAGTTGGTTATTTGCCCCACCAGGTCTGATCGAATGAGGCATTAATGGGACTTGATTCACCTGCAAAATAGCAGCCACACCTGGTCTTGTTTCATCAACATCAATGTCATCATCATAGCTGTCGTCGTCATCATCATCATCATCATCATCGTCGTCATCATCGTCATCATCATCGTCATTATCATTGTCATCATCATCATCATCATCATCGTCGTCGTCGTCATCATCGTCATCATCTTCCTAATTTAATGTCCTTTCTTCTTTGCTGGTATGGGCAGGATGGTTCAACAAGATCTGATGAGTCTGGGGACTTAGGTGAGCTCCAATGTCTGTTTCGGAACAGTTTCTACAGCTGTACGTCCTTATTAACATCAACCACTTTACAGAGTTTACTGGGCGATGGTTTTTCATTGCAGCAGCACTAGTGAGGTCACCAAGCAACCAGCAAGACAAAACAGTTCCCCCACAACTAAGGGAGACTGTCGAAGAAAGGAAGGAGGTTTTATGCTAACTTTGGTGATGTGCTCTGCTTAAAAGGACCCGTCAAGCCAAGTGCACCCATGCAGGTGACACATAAAAAAAAAAACAACCTTAGAACGTTAGGTCTGACGGAAGCAAAGTGGCTGAATTCCTTTCGAGTGTTGGGCCTCATGGAGGCAAAGAGGCTGAGTTCTTTTTACAGATGTTCGCAATTTAGGTTCCTAAGACTAGCTTAATGATAGTGAAGTTATTTTACTAAATTCTTTGTTATCATCATCATCATCATCGTTTAACGTCTGTTTTCCGTGCTAGCATGGGTTGGACGGTTCGACTGGGGTCTGGGGAGCCAGGGGCTGCTCCAGGCTCCAGTCTGATCTGGCAGTGTTTCTACAGCTGGATGCCCTTCCTAACGCCAACCACTAAAGAAACACAGGACTATGGTAACAAAAGGATAAGGTGCTAAAGAGTTAAAAAGAAAAAGCACTTGAATAGATTTGTTTTCCAAAACCCTACAAGACAGTGCCACAGCAAAAAAGTGGTGCCATGACCAAAATAAGTGAAGAAATAAACAAAGAATTCTGACCAATACCTGATACCGAAAATTCTTGCAAAGTCATAAAACTCCCACATGCCAACTTTTAATGTTGTTTGCATGTTCGTTTGGCACTTCCAGCGTTAATTAGCCCAAAGAAATTGTCTTTTAATCCTTCCCTGTTTTATAGCATCAATGCCTGGTTAATATCAAATCATTTTTGATAGGTATCAATATATATATATATTCCAGTGCACATCTATTGACTTCTGACTTTGGCACCAGGCCATAACCTTTTAGTGGGGAACCGATGCTGTACAGCCTGCTTTGGGCCAAATGCCAACTCAATCATCTCGCACATCTTACCAATTTTATTGTATTTCTTTTATATCCTCAGGCATAAGTAGGTGGTTAAGAGAATTGCTTGTTTCCCAAGCATGTGGATCCAGGTTCAAACCCATTCCGGTAGAGTAGCCATGTAGCAACTTCTACAATAAGCTAGTGGAATTTGTTAGAAACAGTAAGCTATATACCTACATGTTTATACAGACACACATGTGTGTGCATGTATATAGTTAAGTTAAGTTAAGTTAAGTTAATTTTTTGGCTCAAAAAGCAAAAAGCAAGGCCATGTAGGGGGACATGGAGTTATGTACAAGGTGGTGTTCATGCAAAGAGTTCAGGCCATTTGAGGTCAAGGGAGACTTTGAACCGACCGGTCGTCGGCATCTTCACTATCTCATCCGGCAGCTTATTCCACTGATCCGCAACCCAGACGGAGAAAGCCCCTCTCCTTCGATTGAGATGTGTGTGTGTGTGTGTGTATATATATATAACGGGCTGTTTGGGCTTAGCCCAAGTATAAATTGGCTTAGCCCAAGTATAAATTGGCTTAGCCCAAGTATAAATTTAGTAAATTGAACGTGTATTTAACAAGCTGATTTAATTTCTGCCAACTCTGACTTCAAGTATGTAATTGCAGCCAATAACTCGGGGCTCCTTTTATCAAACCTGGTCGCAACTCATTTATTTTCGTTCACCGTCTGACGGTCATCTTAGAGATGCCCCGTGTGAAAAAATATCATTGGTAGCAGACGTTCAGACATCGTTCATACGCGCCTGACTCGGGGCTCAGAAGTTACAGCCCGAATTGTTATCTATAATCGTAAAAGTTAAAAGTAATTCAAATTCAATGTTTTCTTGAAACAATAAATCTCTGCAGAGATTAGGATTTAAATTCCAATCTACGAAACATTTCCATTCTACAATACAAAGATTATGTGATGAGCCCAAGTGACGCTGATGACCTCGAGTTGCCTCTGATGTGTATATGTGTGTGTGTGTGTGTGTGTTTATATTAAATATAGGCGCATGAGTGGTTGTGTGGTAAGAAGCTTCACAACCACATGGTTCCAGGTTCAGTCCCATTACATGGCACTTTAGGCAAGTGTCTTCCACTATAGGCGCAGGAGTGGCTGTGTGGTAAGTAGCTTGCTTACCAACCACATGGTTCCGGATTCAGTCCCACTGCGTGGCACCTTGGGCAAGTGTCTTCTACTATAGCCTTGGGCCGACCAAAGCCTTGTGAGTGGATTTGGTAGACGGAAACTGAAAGAAGCCCATCGTATATATGTATATATATATATGTGTGTGTTTGTATTTGTCCCCCCAACATTGCTTGATAACCGATGCTGGTGTGTTTACGTCCCCGTAACTTAGCGGTTCAGCAAAAGAGACCGATAGAATAAGTACTGGGCTTACAAGGAATAAGTCCCGGGGTCGACTTGCTCGACTAAAGGCGGTGCTCCAGCATGGCCGCAGTCAAATGACTGAAACAAGTAAAACAGTAAACAGTATAGCCTCGGGCCGACCAAAGCTTTCTGAGTGGATTTTGTAGAGAGAAACTGAATGAAATCTGTTATATATATGTGTGTGTGTGTGTGTGTATGTTATGATGTAGATCCTCGTCCACATGTATGTTATTGTCAGCTCTATGATATTCTTGTCAGCACTACTATGCTGTGGAGGTATTCTGCATCTTAGTATCTTTGACTCGTCTGTTGTGCTATCGCTGATAGCTCCATCAGACAATGACATTGAAACATCTACCTTGACACTAACTTGAACTCGTATATATCGCGTAACTGACACTGACTCCAACTGAGAACTCATACAACAACTCTGCTACTACTGACCTCCTACAACAAACTGACTGTCTGACTTTATAATGGCTGAGTCATACCACTTTGTCATGTGGGAAGGGGAGTACAATTTTCACTACAACAATATCATCATCATCATTTAGCGTCCGTTTTCCATGCTGGCATGGGTTGGACGATTCAACTGGAGTCTGTGAAGCCAGAAGGCTGCATCAGGCCCAGTCAGATCTGGCAGTGTTTCTACGGCTGGATGCCCTTCCTAACGCCAACCACTCCATGAGTGTAGTGGGTGCTTTTATATATATATGTGTGTGCCTTTGTGCTTGTGTTTGTCACCCCTATCACTGCTTGACAACTGGTGTTGGTGTGTTTATGTCCATGTAACTCAGTGGTTTAGCAAGAGCTCAGCAAAATAAGCTCTAGGCTTAAGAAATAAGGTTGATTTGTTCCTGCAGGCCCACAGTCAATCAAATGACTGACCCAAGTAAAAGAAAGAATACACACACACATACATATACATATGCATATATGTATATGTATATACCACACAGCCACATATATGTGTATATATATGTGTGTATATATATATATATATATATAATATATATATATATATATACACATACATATATATACACATATATATATATATACATATATATATACATATACACATATATATACGCACACACACATATATATATATATATACATACATATATATACATATATATATATACATATATATACACACACACACACACACACACACATATATATATATACATACATATATATACATATATATATATACACATATACACACACACACGCACATATATATATATATGCATATGTATGTATGTATGGATATCACATGAGCTCCCTAAAAGCTTGAGTTCTTATGTATTGGAATATAATTAAACCGCTTAAGCCAGAGAGCTGGCAGTATCATTAGCATCTCATACAAAATGGTTTGTGGCATGTTGTCTGTCTTTATGTTATGAGTTCAAATCCTGCTGAGGTCGACTCTGCTTGTCATTCTTTCAGGGGTCAATAAATTTAGTACCAGTGAAACACTGGGATCGATGTAATTGACTTTATTCCGTCCCCACTAAGGGTCAAAATTTGAAATGAGTGTAATGGAATCCTTGAAATAAGATGTCTTGGATAGAAAACCAAGTTTCCCATAAAAGGAGGTGATTGGTCATCTGAGCTACATCAGCCGGTGGTGGGTGGGGAGAGTAAAGATGAAAACGATGGTGATGGTGATGATGGTGGTGGTGATTTAAGGCGGCCAGCTGGCAGAATCATCAGAACGCTGGGCGAAATGCGTACCGTATTTCATCTGCTGTTACGTCCTGAGTTCAAATTCCGCTGAGGTCGACTTTGCCTTTCATCGTTTCGGGGTTGATAAATTAAGTACCTATTTCTTTATTACCCACAAGGAGCTAAACATAGAGGGGACAAACAAGGGCAGACATAGGTATTAAGTCGATTACATCGACCCCAGTGCGTAACTGGTACTTAATTTATCAACCCCGAAAGGATGAAAGGCAAAGTCGTCCTTGGCGAAATTTGAACTCAACGTAACGACAGACGAAATACGGCTAAACATTTCGCCCGGCGTGCTAACGTTTCTGCCAGCTCACTGCCTTATATATGATAAATTAAGTACCAGTTATGCACTGGGGTCGATATAATCGACTTAATCCGTTTGTCTGTCCTTGTTTGTCCTCTCTGTGTTTAACCCCCTGTGGGTAATAAAGAAATAGGTAGTGGTGATGATGATGACCTTGATGATGATGATGTTGAGGAGGAGGAGGATGGTGAGGATGCAGATGACAACAACAATGGTGATGATGATGCTATTGATGTTGACTGATGATTGATGATGATGACAAAGACAACAGTGAAAATAACGATGTTAATTATGATGATGATGATGACGATGATTATAACGATGACAATAATGTCAATGTGTGTGTGTGTGTGTGTGTGTGTGTGTGTGTGTGTGTGTGTGTGAAAAAATAATCACCTGAAGATAATCAAGGAAACCTTATTGATCAAAAATCAATGAAACAAACCAGAAACGACGAAGATGAAGAGGATGAAGTTAAACTGTCTGGAAAAAAACCAAACAATTTTCCTAATAACTCCTGAAATCAAATGAAATTTGCAATGTAAATTTAATGATGGTTCCTGGCCATTTTGTTCCAATTACTTGTGAATTTCTTGTTGGTGATGTTTATTCTTGCTTGATTTATTAGTTTCCATTGAAAAATAACCGATTCCCAATTAAAATGACAAACACATCAAGTTTGAAGAAATAAATTTTTGATATTTCCTCATTGTTTGCTCATAAAAATCACTGGAAGTGCCGTAAATTTGTTTAAAATGACAGATTTAGAAATGCGGCTGGTTTGTTAGTTTTTCCATGGCAGATATTTAAGTTTACTAACTTGAGCAAATTATCAAATTTAAAATTAAAATTTGGTTATTTAGTTCATAGAATTTCGGCTTTATTTAGGCTTCAACCAAAATGTCTGGTTACCAAAGAAAGAAAAGACAACACAACAACACATGCTTCCATTTTTGTTTCCTTCTAAATCCATATTTGTCTTTTAAACTTCGTTGCCAATTTTGGAATTCATGTCAACAGTTCTGTGAAATAGGCTATTATAGTTAATTATTCTAACTAAAAACTCTGTTATCAATATCTTAACCCTTTCAGACTCAAGTACCCTTAAAATTTCAAGTTTTTCCTTACATCTGACCCTTAGGTTACTATATTTCTCTTGAAATACATGGACTTTGTTCCAATTAATTTTGAATATAATGAAGAATTTAGCAAAATAATTTGTCATTATTGAACTGGAGTTTAAAACATGAATTAGCAAGAAATTTTAATGAAAGATTTTAGTTTAGATCACTTTAACCCTTTTGTTACCATATTTCTGTTGAAATTACACTACATCATCATTTTTTTAGCGTCCGTTTTCCATGCTAGCATGGGTTGGACGGTTTAACTGGGGTCTGTGAAGCCAGAAGGCTTCATCAGGCCCAGTCAGATTTGGTAGTGTTTCTACGGCTGGATGCCCTTCCTAACGCCAACCACTCCGTGAGAGTAGTGGGTGCTTTTTACGTGCCACCTGCACAGGTGCCAGACAGAGCTGGCAAACGGCCACGAACGGATGGTGTTTTTACGTGCCACCGGCACGGGGGCCAGGCGTGGCTGGCAACGGACACGAACGGATGGTGCTTTTACGTGCTACCGGCACAGGGGCCAGGCGAGGCTCTTCGTTTTAATTCATTTTGAAAATAATGAAGAAAGTGTCTAAAGCAGTGAGCTGGCAGAATTGTTAGCATGCTTGGCAAAATGCTTATCAGTATTTTATCCATCTTTACGTTCCGAGTTCAAATTCCACTGGGGCCAACTTTGCCTTTTATCCTTGGGGGGGGGGGGGTCAATCAAATAAGTACCAGTTGAATACTGGGGTTGATGTAATCAAGATCACCCCTTTCCCCAAACCTCCAGCCTTCTGCCAAAATTTGAAACAATTATTAAACTCATGTCTACTGGCATCCATGCTAGTGGAGCGCTAAGAGTACCATACGATCATGATTGTTACCAGAGCAACAAGCTGGTCTCCGTGTCGGTGGCAGGTAAAAGACACCATACGAGCATGATCGTTACCTGTGTCGCCTTACTGGCACTTGTGCTGGTGGCACGTGAAAAAACATTTGAGGTGGCACATAAAAAGCACCATTTGAGAGTGGCCGTTGCCAGTACTGCCTGACTGGCCCTCGTGCCAGTGGCACTTAAAAGCTCCCACTACACTCTTGGAGTGATTAGCATTAGGAAGGGCATCCAGGTGTAGAAACACTGCCAAATCTGACTGGGCCTGATGAAGCCTTCCGGCTTCACAGACCCCAGTTAAACCGTCCAACCCATGCTAGCATGGAAAGCGGACGCTAAAAAAAATGATGATGTAGTGTAATTTCAACAGAAATATGGTAACAAAAGGGTTAAAGTGATCTAAACAGATTGGAGTTTGGTGCAGCCATGGTTTGCCAGACCTCAGTCAAATCGTCCATCCCATGCTAGCATGGAAAGCGGATGTTAAATGGTGATGATGATGATGAGGTCTAGAACATAACGTGAAATTTTGATGGAATGTTTTAATCTAGATTACTTTAACCCTTTTGTTACCATATCTCCGTTGAAATACACTGCTATTGTTCCAATTAATTTTCAAAAATAACGAAGAATTTAGTAAAAGAACTTTGTTGTAATTAATCTGATGTCTGGAAGATAAATTAACCTGAAATGTTGATGGAAGTTTTTGATTTAGATCAGGTGTTTTACTGTAGAGGATATGTATGAATAACCGAATAGGGAAGTGAGAAAAGATGGTAGTGATGAGGGAGTCATGGCATACCCTCAAGATGAATACAAGGGAGAATGGGGACAAGGGAGTGATGAGGGTGTCATGGCATACCCTCAAGATGAATACAAGGGAGAATGGGGACAAGGGAGTGATGAGGGTGTCATGGCATACCCTCAAGATGAATACAAGGGAGAATGGGGACAAGGGAGTGATGAGGGTGTCATGGCATACCCTCAAGATGAATGCCAAGGGGGGGGGGGGGGAGAATGGGGACAAGGGATTGATGAGGGCGTGTCATGGCTACCATCAAGATGAATGCAAGGGAGAATGGGGACGGGAAGGGAGTGTGAGTGATGAGGGTTTTCTTTTCCTTTGTCATGGCATACCCTCAAGATGAATACAAGGGAAGGAGGAATGGGGACAAGGGACAAGGGGTGTGATTGAGGGTGTCATGGCATACCCTCAAGATGAACAAATATGGGAGGAGGGAAGGGGAGGGATGGGGACAAGGGAGTCAAGTGATGAGGGTGTCCCATGGTCATGCCTACCTCTCACGATGAATACAAGGGAGATGGGGGGGCACAAGGGAGTGATGGGGTTTTGTCAGGGCATTACCCTCAAGAGAATACAAATACAAGGGAGGGGAAGAGGGGGACAAGGGAAGTGATGAGGGTCGTCATGGTCATACCCTCAAGATGAATACAAGGGGAATGGGGACAAGGGAGTGATGAGGGTGTCATGGCAATACCCTCAAGATGAATACAAGAGAGAACGAGGACAAAGGAGTGAGGAGTATGGCTGGATGAGTTCAAATCCTGCCAGGTTCAAAACTTTACCTTGTGGGGGTTGATAGAACTAAGAAACAGTCAAGTGCTGAGATTATTTTAGTATTTTTACAAATCATCTTAAAACTTTTTCCAACCTGATGAAATTAAATATCGGTCAAGTACAACTCTTAGTTTAGCATGTTAAACCACTCTGGCCTGTTACTGGAATTGACCGGTGATACCACGTTTTTGCAACCACACTGCATAATGTTTAATTACAGGGAAATGTAATTTCTTTCGCATTTGTACTATATTTCATAATTAAACTTTCTGTTTAATTGTGAAGGTGCATGGTTCAGTGGTTAGAGCACCAGGCTCACAATCATGAGGTAGTGAGTTTGATTCCTGGACCGGGCTGTGTGTTGTGTCCTTGAGCAAGGCACTTATTTCACATTGCTGCAGTTCACTCAGCTGTAGAAATGAGTTGTGATGCCTCTGGTTTCAAGCTGTATCAGCCCCTTTGCCTTTCCCTTGGATAACATCAGTGGCTTAGAGAGGGGAGGCTGGTATGCATGGATGACTGCTGGTCTTCCATAAAGAACCTTGCTTGGACTTGTGCCTTGGAGGGGAACTTTCTAGGTGCAGTCCCATGGTCATTCATGATTGAAGGGGGTCTTTATAATTAAGCATTAATATTTAACCCTCAAAGATGGTGAGATGGTAAAATTGTTAACATGCTGGGCAAAATGTTCAGCAGCATTTTGCCTATCTTCACATTCTGAGTTCAAATTCCACCGAGGTCAGTTTTGCCTTTCATCCTTTCGAGGTTGATAAAACAAGTACCCGTTGGTCACTCAGGTCAATGTAATCAACTTAGCCCCTCCCCCCAAATTGCCGGCCTTGTGCTAAAATCTGAAACCAATATTTAGCACTCAAGTTTATTTAAAAATCCTCGAAACCATTTTCAAAGATACAGAATAAAATATTTTCTCAGATTATGAAAGTGTGCCACCAGCAGTTGTGTGAAGTGTGTGATGAAGTACCAGCGATATATGTGGCAGTTAACATGTTAATATTCCTGTAAAACCATTCTCAATGTGAATGTGATTATTATTTTGGTGGCACGTAAAAGCACCATCCGTTCGTGTCCGTTGCCAGCCTTGCCTGGCCCCCGTGCCAGTGACACGTAAAAGCACCATCCGTTTCGTGGCCGTTGCCAGCCTCGCCTGGCCCCCGTGCCAGTAACACGTAAAAGCACCATCCGTTCGTGGCCGTTTGCCAGCTCTGTCTGGCCCCCGTGTTGGTGGCACGTAAAAGCACCATCCGTTCGTGGCCGTTGCCAGCCTCGCCTGGCCCCCGTGCCAGTGACACGTAAAAGCACCATCCGTTTCGTGGCCGTTTGCCAGCTCTGTCTGGCCCCCGTGTTGGTGGCACGTAAAAGCACCATCCGTTCATGGCTGTTTGCCAGCTCTGTCTGGCACCTGTGCGGGTGGCACGTAAAAAGCACCCACTACACTCACGGAGTGGTTGGCGTTAGGAAGGGCATCCAGCCGTAGAAACACTGCCAGATCAGACTGGGCCTGATGAAGCCTTCCAGCTTCACAGACCCCAGTTGAACCGTCCAACCCATGCTAGCATGGAAAGCGGACGCTAAATGATGATGATGATGATGATGATGAATAAAATATTTTCTCAGATTATGAAAGTGTGCCACCAGCAGTTGTGTGAAGTTTGTGATGAAGTACCAGTGATATATGTGGCAGTTAACATGTTAATATTCCTGTAAAGCCATTCTCAATGTGAATCTGATTATTATGGAAGAAGAATGGCGACAGAAATTCATTTAAAACTTCAAAAAAAAAAAAAACGAATTGAAAATAATAAAAAAAAATGGATAAATCAGAGTTTGGTTTTGACCAAGTTTGTTTGCTTGCTAAGCAATTTCCTAAGTATTAAATGATTTGTGAAGCTAATAAATATTTATATTGCAGAAATGTCCATCCTCTGCATTTATACTTGTTTAATCGGTAAAATATACGTGATTTGATTCCTGTTAGGGAATTCACATGATTCTTCCACTCAAAGAGTTGTTTACCAATTCAGATCAATTAAATTATTGGAGAAAAATAAATAAATAGATAGATAAATAAATAAACAAAACCAAAAGTTCTTACCTATTTTACCAAAATTTTATGTTGTGCCAATGTTTATCCTTGCTTTTAGATAAAACAGGGAGTCTATGAAATTTGGAATTTGGGCATTTCTCTGGAATAATTTCTTCAGTAGGAACATCAGTACACTCTGCATCCTGTTATGTTGTAGAACAAATTTGATAAACTGTAGAAGCCAGACAATTGCTTTTGTTTATGAAATCCAATTTGGAATAAATAAATTTACCAAATTAAATATTCTCCTTGTAACAAAGGT
Source organism: Octopus sinensis (assembly GCF_006345805.1). Classification (NCBI taxonomy): domain Eukaryota; kingdom Metazoa; phylum Mollusca; class Cephalopoda; order Octopoda; family Octopodidae; genus Octopus; species Octopus sinensis. The sequence goes on along the minus strand of NW_021835468.1, from coordinate 14,209 downwards.
TACAAAAATTGAGTGAAAATTCTAACAGTCTTCATCTTAGTTTTCCTTGTTTCCATGAAAATTCCTGCCATTTCGAATCAGAATATTTGCATTTTACCTTTTAATAATAATAATAATAATAATAATAATAATAATAATTGTGTACAGTGCTCAGGTGCACTACAACTCATCTAAAGTGTATATATAATCAGGTGTAGTTTCGGCGGATTTCGGAAAGCATGAGGGCCTTAAAGGTTGCAGTGTCATGGTAGTCAACAACTGACGCAGGCAGTTTATTCCATGCTTCAGCAACTCTGAGCGTGAAAAAATGTTTCCGAAAGTCTACTTGTTCTAGTCATTAGACTGTGGCCATGCTGGAGCAGCAACTTGAAGAATTTTGAGTCAAAGGAATCGAATCCAGTACTTTTTGGTTTCGAAAGCCTGGTAATTGTTTTATTGTTCAGTTTTGTTGAACTGCTAAGTTACAGAGATGTAACAGTGACACAAATACACGTAGATACGATGGGTTTCTTTCAGTTTCCATCTTCCTACCAAACCCACTCACAAGGCCCTGGTCAGTCCAAGACTATAGCTGAAGACACTTGCCCAAGGTGCCATGAAGTGGGACTGAACCCAGAATCATGGTCAGGAAGCAAATTTCCTACTGCCACACCTGTGCCTCTACATACATACATACATACATGCATGCATACATTATTATGGCTTCCCCCTCCTTTGCACGAAGCTTAACTGTTACTGGTGCTGTGATCGAATGTGACTTTTTATCCCAGCTAAAGATCTACAATGTCTTGTACAAAATTGGCAACTAAAACCTTTACTGGTAATAGCCGGCTGTAGTTGTAACTGGGCTTCATGTACCTTTGCATGTCGTTTAAGTCCTCCTGCCGAATTACACTCTCTTCCACATGCCCGACAGGTATGATTAGTATGGTGTGTTACTCCACCACCAGTGGCCAGGTTGTCACTCATCTGTCTCACTTTATGACTACGAAGATGACCCTTGAGTCCAGCTTTACTGAGGCAGCGTCTTGCACAGACATTGCATGTCAGCATCAAAGGAAGACCCTTCCCATCTGGAAGTGTAACAGCGATGCCCTTCCTGACATCCCTTCTTACTTTTTTTTGTGATCCTGTGTGTCTGCTGTAGTCTGTTATTTTTTGCCATGAGCAGGAAATTGGAACCAAGGGCCAACGTGAAATTTTGCATTAAACTTGGGAAGTCTGCTACAGAAATATCGAGCGTGCTTTGGCAAGCTGACAGCCACACGGCCATGGGTCGTACGCAATGTTTAGAGTGGTACGGGTGCTTTAAAAACGGAAGAATGTCCCTGGAAGACGATGAGTGACCCAGAAGACCTGCCGTGAGCATCACCCCCGGAAATGGGGAGAAAATTCATCAGCTTGTGCATGAGGGTTGGAGGAGGACAATCAATGACATTGTTGATCTATTGTATGGGTCCATGCAGGCAATCCTAACATCTCAATTGAATATGCAAAGTTGTGGTGAAAGAGTACAGCAGGGATCACCACCATCCCCTGCCGGAGCCTCATGGAGCTTTTTAGGTGTTTTCGCTCAATAAACACTCACAACGCCCGGTCTGGGAATCGAAACCGCGATCCTTTGACCGCAAGTCCGCTGCCCTAACCACTGGGCCATTGCGCCTCCTATCAAAATAGGATAAACACGCGCACACACACACATACGTGTGTGTGTGTGTGTGTGTGTGTGTAATAAATATATTTTGCATTCCTCAAATACACACTGACATTCATTAAAGTATTGTTTTAGAGTCGGAATCTGATTTATGATGAGCAATATGTTACAAGACTTATTGTTTGAAAGATGTCTGGCGCTTATTGTAATATAGCTCTGAATGTGTCTGGCTTAGTTTGATATATTGTGTTGTGTGTGTTTATATTAGAGGCGAGAATGGTTATTAAATTATTTGTTTTATTGGTGAGGCTGGGTCAACAATGAATAAATATCTCGTATGGCTTGCGTTTTATAGCTTGTTGTTATTGTATAGACATGTAGGATACATGTGTGTTCATTTGAAATGGGAAGGTTTTTTTTTTCCGGTGATGTGATGTAACTGTGTGTTGTGAGTGTAGGAATATGGTGTGAATGTAGTCATGTGGTGTGAATGTATCCATGTGGTATGAATGTAGCAATGTGAGGTGAATGTAGCAATGTTGTGGGAATGTAGCCATGTGTGAATGTAGCAATGTGAGGTGAATGTATTCATGTTGTGGGAATGTAGCCATGTGGTGTGAATGTAGCAATGTGAGGTGAATGTATTCATGTTGTGGGAATGTAGCCATGTGGTGTGAATGTAGCAATGTGCGGTGAATGTAGCCATGTGGTGTGAATGTGGCCACATGATGTGAACATAGCCATGTGATGTGAATGTAGCTATATGATGTGAATTTAGTAATATCACATGATATAATTATGTGATATGAATGTAGCCATGTGAATCAAACCCAGTACTTATTCTATCAGTCTCTTTTGCTGAGCCACTAAGTTATGGGGACATAAACACACCAACATGGTTGTCAAGCAGTGGTAGGGGGACAAACAAAGCCACAAAGATACACACACATGTGTCTCCCTTTCTCTAATGTGTGTGTGCGTATGTATATATATATATATGCTAGCACCGCCTTGACTGGCGATCATGGCCGTTGCTAGCCTCCCCTGGCACCTGTGCCAGTGGTACATAAAAAGCACCCACTACACTCATGGAGGGGTTGGCGTTAGGAAGGGCATCCAGCTGTAGAAACATTACTAGATCAGACTGGAGCCTGGTGCAGCCTCCTGGCTTCCCAGACCCCGGTCGAACCGTCCAACCCATGCTAGCATGGAAAACGGACGTTAAACGATGATGATGATGATGATATATATATATATATATATATATATATACATATATATATATATATACATTAGAGAAAGAGAGAAAGAGACTGATGGACAGACAGACAGATAGCTAGATGGACAGACAGACAGATAGATAGAAAGACAGAGAGATAGATAGATAGATAGACATACAGATAGATAGATATACAAATGCATTCTTTCTGTTTCCGTCTTCCAAATCTACTCTCATGGCTTTGGTCAGCCTGAGGCTATAGTAGAAGACATTTCCCCAAGGTGCCATGCAGTGGGACTGATCCTGGAATCATTAGGTTGGAAAAGGCCGACACAGCCACGTCTGTGCCTACTTGATCATTTTTACCTTCATTCATCTCAATTCCGGTGCCGGTTCATAATTGGTCGTCTCAGACCCACCAACTTTAATAATCTTTATAACATATTGCCTGGAATTGGTTTATCTGATGTCTGGTGGAAGAACGCTGCTGACAATGACGGAAGACCAAAGCCGGATGCTTAATGAAGGACATTCCTGATATGAATATCGATAAACACGGAGATGATTGGAACTGAGAGAATTTCATAAAATCTACCATTCCTGTAGAGGTTTCCAACAAACAGTTATGGATGGAAAGAATGGAAAATATTCCACTGAGGTCAGACATGAAGATGGAACTGGCTGGAAAACTTGTGAAAGGGTTTTGTGCTCACACCAGAAGGAATGGAAATATTTAACCCTTTAGTGTTTAAACCGGCCATATCTGGCCCAGATATTCTACATGTTTTATATTCAAACTGATGATATCCAGCCTCTCACACCTAACCTACATTGTCATTCTAAATATAAACAATCACATCATTGAAACCTCAAAGCTATAAGATAATGCATGATTAATTAAAAACAATTTGGGTGAAAAAGTATTACATTTAACAGAGTAATCTGAACACTAAAGGGTTAAACTAACTCTGTACAGGATTTGGTTCAATCACAGACACCGATGTAACAGAGAGACATAATGGTGGAATCCCCTTTCTGGGACAATGGAACAGTCCAAAACTCTATGTCACAAGTTGGTTTGGCCATTTATGGATTCCTCTGGTGTCTGAAGATTAATTGATAGATAACACAAAGAATGTGCAAGACTGTGTTAAATGGGGAAAGATTAAATATAGGGGTAAGTCATTTACATTGACCCCAGTGCACAACTGGTACTTAATTTATCGACCCTGAAAATAATTATAATCCTTCTTTCTACTGGAAGCACAAGGCTTCAAATTTGGGGGGAGGGGACTAGTCGATTACATCTACCCCAGTGTTTCACTTGTACTTAATTTATCGACCCCCAAAGGATGAAAGGCAAAGTCGACCTCAGCAGAATTTGAACTCAGAACATAAAGATGGCCGAAAAGCTGCTCAGCATTCTGCCCAGTATGCTAATGATTCCACCAGCTCACCACCTTTCTAATAATGATAATAATCCTTTCTACTAAAGGCACAAAGTCTGAAATTTCGGGGGTGGAGGTAGTTGATTACATCGACCCCTGTACTCAACTGGTACTTAATTTATCGCCCCCCAAAAGGAAGAAAAACAATGTTGACTTCAGCGGAATTTGAACTCAGAACGTAGCGATAGGTGAAATACCACTAATTATTTCGTAATTAGTTGTCTCAGACCCACTAACTTCAATTATCATATTGCCTGCTAACGATTCTACAAGCTCACCACCTTAATAATAACAATAATAATCCTTTCTGCTAATGGCCTGGAATTTAAGGGGAGAGGGCCAATCACATCAACCGAAGTACTTGACTTGATTTATCAACTCCGAAAGGATGAAAGTCAACCTCAACAGAATTTGAACTCAGAACGTAAAGATAGACAAAATGCCACTTTACCCATTCTACTAACACTTCTGCCAGCTTACCACCTGAATAATAATAATAAGAAGAAGAAGAAGAAACCCGAAAGCATCATTGAAAATGATAATGCAAAGATCCTATGGGATTTCATGATTCAGTGTGACCATGAAATAGAGAATAGGAAACCAGACGTAGTGTTAATTGAGAAAGAAAGCAAATGATGCTGGATCACTGATATAGAATGCCCAGCTGACAACAAGGTATGCGGTAAGGAAGAAAGAAAGTCGATAGATATGACAGGTTAGCTTGGGAGGTAAAGCAGTTGTGCTCAATGAAAAAAGTGGTAGTAGTACCAATAATTGTCGGAGCCCTTGGGAACAGTGAATAAAAAGTACATGAAACAAATAAGGGTGGAGCACTTGCAGAAAACAGTCCTGTTTGGAACCACTCGAATACTCCAGAAGGTGCTCGAAAAATAAAGGGTGTTACCTTAGTTCACTGGTAGTGAACAGCTGACACCGTAGTACATCTCCAGCGTTAGAAGCTGTGCAAAGATAATAAAATAACAATAATAATCCTTTCTGCTGTAGGCACAAAGCCTGAAATTTTGCAGGGAGAGCAGTGGGGTAGTCGATTACATTGACTCCAGAATTTCACTGGTATTTAATTTATATACCTCAAAAGAATGAAAAGCAAAGTTGACCTCAGCAGAATTTGAACTCAGAAATGTGAAGACAAATGAAATACCACTAAGCATTTTGCCAGGCATGCTCACGATTCTGCCAGCTCGTTGCCTTCATCTGCTACATACGTGGGAAAGTCTGTCTGTGGGTGTGTTTGTGGAGTTGTTATCTAACTCCTCCTACATTGTTTTATCAACTTTAATGAAACTTCACATGTGAGTAGAACTCATGTCTGGAAACCTCGTGGCATACTCAGATTGTTGAAAAATCGACAATGGAAGGGATCCTTATATATATCTAATATATTTCATTTTAACAACCAAGGGAAATAACCCATTTATTTTCCAAAATCATTTGGTATAAATCAAAGTGAGTATGCTTATTTCTTGGTATTTGAACAGTTAGAGTTATTTTTGCAATTTATCCAGTATATCCCTTAAACAAGTAAATAGTATTCTCCTAAACAATAGATCCACTTATTTCGGCTAGTGACTTATTCACGAATATACCAACACTAGCACCGCTGAAGGTAATATTATCTGGGAATGCACGAAAGCCCTTTTCAGAGTTATTTACTTTGAATTGTTATTTTCTTATACCTGGTTAGCCTGTTATTGTTTATGGGGTAGAAAGGGCTCCTTAGCCGTAGTGAAGGCAATCTATCTAGGGAGATAACCTTACAATAAATCACTGGGTTCGTAGCTTAGAAATACTGGGTTGACGTCCAGCGGGAACAGCTTTGTTTCATGGAGGAGGAAAGATCTTCTTTAGTGCTTGGTTGTACAATGCTTTCCAATGTGTGTAGTAGTGGCGCGCGCACACATTATTAGGCATTTGAAAAGACTATGAAAGTCTCGACCACGGTCGAACAATGATGATGATGATTGCTTCACAATTTTAGTATACATACCTTATTAGTATTTCCTCCTAAGTTCTATATACTCTGGGAATGTATTAAGGCCCTTTTCGGGGCTACTTTATTTGAATTCTTACTATCAGGTAACTAATTTCATGTTATTACATAAACGACTTCACAATTTGGGTATTCATAACTTATTGGGAATTCCTGAAAATAAGATCCTGTGTTAGACTGTTCAGTATTTTCAATAAGTGCACAAAAACCATTTTAAGGGCTACATGCTTTGTATTGTTGTTATTGGATTAGGGAAACAATTATGAGAACGGAACCAAGGGATAAGCCCTGCTTTCCCAGGAATTACCGGGTACATCAACTAGTAATAATAATAATAATAATCCTTTCTACTAAAGGCACAAGGGTTAAAATTTGTGGGGAGGGGATTAGTCAATTATATTGATCCCAGTGTGTAACTGGTCCTTTTTTTTTATTGACCCTCTGAAAAGATGAAAGGCCAAACTGACCTTGGTAGGCTTTTGAACTGTAGCAAATACCTATTTCTTTATTACCCACAAGGGGCCAAACTCAGAGGGGACAAACAAGGACAGACATAGGTATTAAGTCGATTATATCGACCCCAGTGCGTAACTGGTACTTAATTTATCGACCCCGAAAGGATGAAAGGCAAAGTCGACCTCGGCGGAATTTGAACTCACAACGTAACGCAGACGAAATACCGCTAAGCATTTCGCCCGGCGTGCTAACGTTACTGCCAGCTTGCCGCCTTATAACTGTAGCAAATACCACAAGGTATCTCACCCAACCCTCTCACTGTTTTGCCAATCTGGATCAGTACCCTTTTTGCTTTTTATTAATCCCAAAATGCAAGCTGACTCTGTTGAGATTTGAACTCAGAGAGCAGAATGCCAGAATCAATACCACCAGGTATGCTATCCAATGTTCTGAGTTAAGGCAGTGAGTTTGTGGCCTTAACAAATTCAAAGAAATGGAACAAATTCTGAAGAGCGTTTTGTGCACTGCTCGACCGATTCTGTCAATCTGAAAATTGAATATATAATATGGGAGCACTCTGTCGGTTACGACGATGAGGGTTCCGGTTGATCCGAATCAACGGAACAGCCTGCTCGTGAAATTAACGTGTAAGTGGCTGAGCACTCCACAGACACGTGTACCCTTAACGTAGTTCTCGGGGATATTCAGCGTGACACAGAGAGTGACAAGGCCCGGCCCTTTGAAATACAGGTACAACAGAAACAGGAAGTAAGAGTGAGAGAAAGTTGTGGTGAAAAAGTACAGCAGGGATCACCACCATCCCCTACCGGAGCCTCGTGGAGCTTTTAGGTGTTTTCGCTCAATAAACACTCACAACGCCCGGTCTGGGAATCGAAACCGTGATCCTACGACCGCGAGTCCGCTGCCCTAACCACTAGGCCATTGCGCCTCCTGAATATATAAACACAGGTGCCAGCATGGCTGTGAGGTATGAAGCTTGCTTACCAACCACATGGTTCCGGGTTCAGTCCCACCGCATGGCACCTTGGGTAAGTGTCTTCTATCATAGCCTCAGGCCAACCAAAGACTCATGAGTGGATTTGGTAGACGGAAACTGAAAAAGCCTGTTGTATATATGTATGTGTCTGTCTTTCTGCATGTTTATGTCTGTCCCCCACCATTGCTTCACAACTGGTGCTGGTATGTTTACATCCCTGTAACTTAGCAGTTGAGCAAAATGATATCGATAGAATAAGTAGCAGGTTTTAAGAATTAAAGAATACCAGGGATTAATTTATTTGACTAAACATTTTTTAAAGGCAGTGCCCCAGCATGGCCACAGTCCAAAAAGAGAAACAAATAAAAAGATAAACAATAGGCGCAGGAGTGGCTGTGTGGTAAGTAGCTTGCTAACCAACCACATGGTTCCGGGTTCAGTCCCACTGCGTGGCACCTTGGGCAAGTGTCTTCTGCTATAGCCCCGGGCCGACCAATGCCTTGTGAGTGGATTTGGTAGACGGAAACTGAAAGAAGCCTGTCGTATATATGTATATATATATATATATGTGTGTGTGTGTGTGTTTGTGTGTCTGTGTTTGACCCCCTAGCATTGCTTGACAACCGATGCTGGTGTGTTTACGTCCCCGTCACTTAGCGGTTCGGCAAAAGAGACCGATAGAATAAGTATTGGGCTTACAAAGAATAAGTCCCGGGGTCGATTTGCTCGACTAAAGGCGGTGCTCCAGCATGGACGCAGTCAAATGACTGAAACAAGTAAAAGAATAAAAAGAAAAAGAATAATTAAAGATTAAAGATAAAAGATAAAAACATCAAACTCTTAGACAAGTCTCTCGTGGTTTCACGTGGTGGGGATAGGAGGATCCGCAGGTGACAAAAGAGTTAGCTGGTAGCCGTGAAAGAGCGTGTTAGCCATAAACAGGCACAAAGCTGTCTCTGAACAGTACAAAGCGAATTCTCTGTTTGAATTCTTTGTAATCATTTTGGTAAATCTCTTTAAAGTTTTCTCCAAGAGTCTCAAATAACGCAGCCAGTTATTAACGATATATATGGCATCTTTCATCGTTTAGCTTTCATCTTCTGCTTTTGTTTCTGTCGTTGGACTGCAGGCCATGCTGGGGCACCACCGCCTTGAAGAATTTTTTAGTTGAATGAATCAGATCTAGTATTTATTCTATCAGTGTCCTTTGTTAAATTGCTAGATTGCGGGGACATAAACACACCAACACTGGTTATCAAGCGGTGGTGGGCAACAAACACAAACATACATGATGAGCTTCTTTCAGTTTCTGTTTACCAAATCCACTTGCAAGTGTTTGGTCAGCTTGAGGCTGTAGTAGAAGACACTTGCCCAAGGTGCCACGCAGTAGGACTGAACCTGGGACCAAGTGATTGGGAAGCAAACTTCTGTAAAGGTACTGTCTGGAACAGGTTGTGTCTTTTGCACTGTTTGGGTGCAACACAATTTCCTTCTTTGTTTCCAAAAACTACCGGTGTCAGGAACAAGAAAGCAACCTTAGAAAATAATGACTGGTTATCTATCTATCTATCTATCTATCTATCTCTTACTCTTTTACTTGTTTCAGTCATTTGACTGCGGCCATGCTGGAGCACCGCCTTTAATCGAGCAACTCGACCCCGAGACTTGTTCTTTGTAAGCCCAGTACTTATTCTATCAGTCTATTTTGCCGAACCGCTAAGTGACAGGGACATAAACACAACAGCATCGGTTGTCAAGCAATGCTAGGGGGACAAACACAGACACACAAACATACACGCACACATATATATATATACATATATACGACGGGCTTCTTTCAGTTTCCATCTACCAAATCCACTCACAAGGCTTTGGTTGGCCCGAGGCTATAGTAGAAGACACTTTCCCAAGGTGCCATGCAGTGGGACTGAACCTGGAACCATGTGGTTGGCAAGCAAGCTACTTACCACAGCCACTCCTGCGCCTATCTATCGTTCTTTACATAAAGAAGGCACGTTGGTAAATTGGTAAACACTCGGTGTAGGTACAGCAAGACTGAAGTCAAACATTTGTAAAGATAAAACCTCTCAAAAACTCCAGCAGCAACAGAGCCGGTCAAATCCCAAGCGTCTGGGACAGGAGCATAGGCTGATAACACGTTAAACACGTCTTCTCTCTTCAATAGCCCTGTCTCAAGTCGCTGAGTGGAGGCGCAATGGCCCAGTGGTTAGGGCAGCGGACTCGCGGTTGTAGGATCGCGGTTTCGATTCCCAGACCGGGCGTTGTGAGTGTTTATTGAGCGAAAACACCTAAAGCTCCACGAGGCTCCGGCAGGGGATGGTGGTGATCCCTGCTGTACTCTTTCACCACAACTTTCTCTCACTCTTACTTCCTGTTTCTGTTGTACCTGTATTTCAAAAGGGCCGGCCTTGTCACTCTCTGTGTCATGCTGAATATCCCCGAGAACTACGTTAAGGGTACACGTGTCTGTGGAGTGCTCAGCCACTTACACGTTAATTTCACGAGCAGGCTGTTCTGTTGATCGGATCAACCGGAACCCTCATCGTCGTAACCGACGGAGTGCTTCCACCACTCAAGTCGCCGACGCTAACAAGGAACGCGATAGAATTTTTTTCCCCTTTTTTTAGCGCATGGGCGCGAGGGAATTTCCTTAGGCCTTTCCAGAAGGTTCCAGCCCCGCACACGCACACTGAAGAATGACGTCACTACACTTCTTACCACATAGCTACAATGAAAAAGAAAATTATAGTTAAATTTGGTCCCCGGAGGGTCGCTCGTGAGAGGACAACATCATTCACCGTGGCTTTTCTTTGCCTAACCAGCCTTTGCCTAAAAGTCGTGAGGGTGAATGACATCATCTACTGATACCGAAAGATTACCTAAATTTATCCATTCAGGAAATGTATCAAATTTTAATGCGTGTGTGTGTGTGTGTGTTGCGTAAGATCCTCGTTCTGCCATTTGCTTTTCTGTATCTATGTGTACACCAACGCTTCCTGCGAACCCTTTTTTTTTTTATCATAGCTCGTGTTTCCTGCATGAAAGGGGTCCTGACTGCTGCTACTGCTGCTCCATTCATCAATGTTAATTTGAAGCGTTAGTCACTATTCTTTTGAAGTTAATCAGCCGATATATATATATATATATATATGTTAATAAAATAGAACATATGCATATATATAAACATATATGTATGTACCTACCTCTACATGTACATATCCACGCATATGTGTACAGGACACCAAAAGACGTCGAACACATAGAGAGACGAAACACAGACACAAACCAAGAACAAGACAAGCAAAAAAGGAGAGATACAGGACAATAAGCACAACGAAAATCCCCTTCTTCAGTCGCTAAGGTTTCATCTACTAAACGTTTCGAAGGATAAAAGCGAGACGTATACTTCGAAGAAAACTTCCTTCCCGCGAAAAGCAAATCAATTAAAATTCTGAGATCTTTTCGCAGAGGGGTAAAAAAAAGCAAGACGGTAACGACAGTACATACATATAAACAGTAAAAAATATATATATAAACAGTGGAAAAATAAATATATAACAGTGAGAGACAGGACAAGGAGAACAAGATAAGAAGGGCTGTTAACGCCAGACGAAAAAAGTATTGCAAACGCTGGATATCGTGGACGACGAGAGAGAGAAAATGTGTCGACCAGTAGCCTTACAAGGCGGGCGAGAAAAGACAGGATAGCAGTTACGACGGAAGTATCGTCGCAGATGGACGACGGGAATGGGGGAGGAGGAGGAAGAGAGAGAGAAGGGGAATGGTGCGAGGAGACCATGAAGAATGGTGAAAGGAGAGATAGAATGAAGAATGAGAGAGAGAGGAAGAGACAAGTTAAGTGAGGAAAAAAAGACGAAAAAGGGAATGGGAGAGAAAGAAAGAAAGATGCAGAGTCGCGTGAGAGTTAATATCAAGGCTAACTTGATAAACATAACAATCTTACTTAATAGGGTGCGTGCGTTTAGTCGTATATATATATATATTTAAAATATTACATTATATAATTAGGGCTTAGTAAACTAAATCACTTTGTAATATTTTGAATTATATAATGTAATATTTTGAATTCGCCTTAAATGGTCCTTTTACATATTGAACATTTGGTGAAATTGATTAATTAATTAATTTTACCCTCAATTGTTGATATATATATATTTATATATATATATATAGGAGTGGCTGTGTGGTAAGTAGCTTGCTAACCAACCACATGGTTCCGGGTTCAGTCCCACTGCGTGGCATCTTGGCAAGTGTCTTCTATAGGCCCCGGCCGACCAAAGCCTTGTGAGTGGATTTGGTAGGCGGAAACTGAAAGAAGCCCATCGTATATATGTACATATATATATATATATGTATGTGTGTGTGTTTGTGTGTCTGTGTTTGTCCCCCCTAGCATTGCTTGACAAACGTTGCTGGTGTGTTTGTGTCCCCGTCACTTAGCGGTTCGGCAAAAGAGACCGATAGAATAAGTACTGGGCTTACAAAAGAATAAGTCCCGGGGTCGATTTGCTCGACTAAAGGCGGTGCTCCAGCATGGCCGCAGTCAAATGACTGAAACAAGTAAAAGAGTTAAAAAAAAAAAAGAGTAAAGAGTATATATATACACTCATACACCCCCGCACTGACATAATTGTGTATGTATAAAATTCCTGATTATGAGTAAATGATAAGGAATACACGAGGAGAAAGAAAGAAAGAAAGAGAGAGAGAGAGTAGGGGAGGAGAGATGATCTGTTATCTGAAGGTTATAGAATTAATACATGGATCAACACCACACACACACATACACACACTCTTACTTATGCTCTCTCGCACAAACACTCTCTCCCTCTTGCTCTTTGTTTTTCTCTCTCTCTCTCTCTCTCTCTCTCCCTCCCGCAAAACATGTACTCATTCTCTCCTCTTTCACACACTCTGTATCTCTTTCTCTCAGACATTCTCTCTCTCTGTCTATCTCTCTTTCTCTTTCTCCTTCTCTCCCTTTCTCTCTCTCACACATTCTCTTTGTTTCTCTCTTTCTCCTATTCTCTCTGCCTTTCTCTTTCTCCTTCTTTCCTTCTCTCCTCTCTCTCACACACGCGCGCACATTCTCTATGTCTCTCTCTTTCTCCTATTCTCTCTGCCTTTCTCTTTCTCCTTCTTTCTCTCTCCTCTCTCTCACACACGCGCGCACATTCTCTATGTCTCTCTCTTTCTCCTATTCTCTCCTTGCCTTCTCTTTCTCCTTCTTTCTTTCTCTCTCTCACACACATCCGCGCGCCATTCTCTATGTCTCTCTTCTTTCTCCTTATTCTCCTCTGCCTTTCTCTTTCTCCTTCTTTCTTTCTCTCCTCTCTCTCACACACGCGCGCACATTCTCTATGTCTCTCTCTTTCTCCTATTCTCTTTGTCTCTCTCTCTCTCTCACACACACAACCTTCTTTTCCTTTCAGACCGTCTGCTTTTTACACAAGTTATCTTCCTCTCCATATTTTTTGTTTCCCCCCCTTTTTTATCCTCCCGGCAATTTACCGAATCGACACGAACCGATTTATGCAATATATGTACACACTTACCCTCGCATACACACACACATGCAATAATATACATATATACGTCTATATGTGTATAAGTGCGTGTTTGTCTCTGTCTGTCTGTCTGTTTGTATGTGTGTGTGTGTATGTATGGATGTATATATGTATGTGTGTGTGTTTCTTACTGTCTGTATGTCTGTATGTGTGTGTGTATGTCTGTCTGTATGTATGTCTATGTATGTATGTGTGTGTGTATGTATGTATGTGTGTATGTATGTATGTATGTGTGTATGTATGTATGTATGTGTTTGTATAATATTGCAGGTGTGTGTGTGTGTGACTGTGTGCAAGTCTTTGATTGAGTTCAAAAGAATGACTAAGAATTTGGATTCAAAAACCAAAACTAAGAAATAAAATCAATTTTAACAAAGTTGCACCAAACTGGAATAAATTCCGAAATGCGTGTGTGTGTGTGAGAGAGAAGAGAGAGAGAGAGAGAGAGAGAGAGAGAGAGAGAGAGGATGTGTGTGTGTGTGTGTGTGAGAGAGAGAGAGAGAGGATGTGTGTGTGTGTGTGTGTGAGAGAGAAAGAGGATGTGTGTGTGTGTGTGTGAGAGAGAGAGAGGATGTGTGTGGTGTGTGTTGTGTGTGAGAGGAGAGATAAGGATGTGTGTGTGTGTGTGTGTTTGAGAGAGAAAGTAGAGAGGATGTGTGTGTGTGTGTTACTTTCTCATATCACGCATTAATAGTTAATATAAAAGCTATATCGAAATATAATATCCACTCCTAACATTATAGATATATATATAATATATATATATCTATATATATTATATAATGGAAATATATAGAAAATAATTATATATATGT
>NW_021835467.1:0-68394 GCF_006345805.1 Octopus sinensis | reverse complement strand
TGCCGTGGAGTCCTCCGGTATCTTCGGCCCCAAGACACTCCGCTTCCTTCGCTCGCTCGGTCGACGGATTTCAAGGACTAGCCACGATCCAAGAGAGTATTCTTGGCTCCTGGAACGTCTGTCGATTGCTGTGATCCGAGGGAACGGCTTCGCCATTCGCGAGGCTGGCCGGGTGTCTCGTGAGGCCATTAATTAGCTTAGCTATCTTTTTACTTTTATAAATCACATTGATTGTTTTAAATATTAATATATTTTGCACTATTCAGAATTCCATCAATAAAAACAAGATTACCGACTCCGTTATACAAGAAACTGCCCCAGACCATTACTTTTCCACCACCGCATTTTACAGTTGGGACAATATTGCATTTGTTGTATGCAGAACCATTTTCTGTATTTGATGCTTATTGGTATTAAAAATATCAAAAGAGCATTCTCCAGTTCCCGGATGTCTGTTAATTAGTTTTTTGTGAATTTTTAAATCACATCTGATACAGTTGATTTTGGGACTCCTATATTTGCAGAAATCATTCGATAAGTCATATTATGATTATAAAATGCAATAATTTGTCCTTTCAGGAAATCTGAAAGGTGACTTCTTCTTTGACTATACATTTTTAGCTTCTTTTCAACGACTTTTATATTTATAAAAGTTTTGTCCGGTTTTACCTGCCACCACAAAATTAATGTTTTGCTTTAGTTAGTTAGTTATGTTACCCCGGCTTCACTAACACGTAGGAAGCCGGCTGCAATCAGGTAGCGAGACGCGAAGATCGGGCGCTCCCAGAGATCCCGAATCCCAATAGGCGGAGACAAGTGAGGCGGTCCAGGACAGGGGAAGAGGTCTTCAGGGGTGAAGGAACGGTATGTTTCGAAAATGAGTGGATGATGTCCCGAGCGAATCTGAGCAAGCTGGACACGGAGATATCTGCCGAGTGATTGCTCTGAGGAGTGGACCGGCGGGGGGGAGAGTTGAAAAGTTTGTTGTTTTTAAGCATCCTGATAGCACGAGAGGAGATGTAGTCATGGATTAGTTTATTCGCAGTTTTCCCATTGTTGGTTGAGAGTATTTTTGAAAGACATCTACATTGATCGGCCAGAGTAGAAATGATGTGTCTTTTGTTTTCTGGAATAGAGATTTTGTGACTTGGATGAGAAAAGTCTTGTATTTCCTGTAGGAATTGGAGTCCTCTCATCGTCAAATGGTCTTCGACCGGAAGGATACAAGATTCCCAATGAAGATGATCGATGGGAGTGGATGCAAGGCAGCCAGTTATTGTGCGTAGGCCTGAGTTTTGGATTCTTTGGAGTTTTTGGAGGTTTGAATAAGACAAGTTCCATGACCATGCTGGACTAGCATAGTTCATTAATGTTCTGACAAATTGTTTGTAAACCAAAGTGAAGCATTCTTTGGCTTGGCCGTAAGTTTGTCCAGATAAGGCACGTAGTGCATTCAGTTTGCGTTTGGCTTTGGTTGAAATGAGCTCCGCGTGTTGCGTAAAAGATAGGCATTGATCGAATACGACTCCAAGGATTTTCGGGTTTTTTATAACAGGAATTATTTCACCGGCCACATAGAGGACTGGGTTTAGGTTGAATTGTCTTTTATCAGATGTAAAAACAGTGATGGACGATTTGGACGCAGAAGGAGTCATATGGTTAGATCCTAGCCATTTGGTTAGAGAGTCTAGATGAGTTTGGAGTGAGTTTGTTGCAGCGTCGATGGAATTGTTTCTTGAGGCAATCACTATGTCGTCAGCGTACGAGAGGAGTAGTGTTTCCGAATTAGTAGGCATATCACTGAGGTGTAGATTGAAGAGAACTGGAGAGAGACAGGAGCCCTGAGGGACCCCATTAGGTAAGTAGCGAAACCGGGAGTTTTTTGACCCGAATTTTGTCTGAGCCAGTCTACCAGATAAGAAGCTACACAGCCAGATTTTCAGGCGATGGGGAATAGGAGAAGAGTGAATTTTTGAGCTCAGGACATGTCGTGAAGTCCGGTCAAAAGCCTTACTGATATCAATTGAGGCCAAAATTGTTCGATGGGGAGGGGAGTAGTTATTAAATCCGTCTGCAATGAATCTTGTTAAACAAGATAGGTGTGTAGTTGTTGAGTGCTGCGGACGGAAGCCATGTTGTGACTTTGATAGAGTGAGGAAAGGGTAGATTGATTTCAGGACAAATTTTTCGAGGATTTTTGATAGGACAGATGAATGTCTGGTTTTCGGTGACGAGGGGTGTATATATTAGAGATTTTCCTTTGTAAAGTAACTGAAAGTAATATTTCTTTACCGGTAAAAAACGTTCTTTTTCAAATTTTTTATTGTTCTAATAATGCTAAAAGTGAAGAATTCAAAATATTCACTAATGCCTGAATTAGCTATGAAACGAGTTTATAGATTGAGATTTTCCGTTTCAGAAAGTTCCCATGTTCCAGTATTATAGGCAGGATAGTTTTCATCAGTGAATTGTATAAGCGTATCCGTATTTGTTTACTGAGTTTTTGGCGTTTTTTGATATTTTATAAAAGCTCTACCTCCTTAGAAAAGCAAAAGGTGCTAAATATTCTTTACCGTTATGGATATAGAAGGCTATTGAAAATAAAAACCTTTTGATGATTTGATTGAGATTATGAAAAATCGGCTTTTTTGAATCCGGCATTCGTCAGAAAAAATGACGTTGTTCCAGTCCATTTGATTCCAAGTAATTTTGTTGGTGTACCAAGTATAACGGTTATCGATATGAAATCGCTTCAATTTTGGTTTTCTGATAGAAATACGACCGAAAAGATTATTTTTCATAAAATTCTTTTTATGGTGGTTAGACTGACTTTTTCGGTAAAGTTACAGTAGTTTTGTATCCTTATTCTCCGTCATTTTTGGGTACAATTTGGATACTCTAGCGAGAAAACGTTTATCAATTTTGATAACTTTGTATTTCGACATTTTTCGGCACGTCGAGTATTGATATCCATTGTTAAATCTCTGCTTAATCTTTTGGATAACACATCGAGAAATTACAAGATCTTCGAATATTTGGACCAGAGAAATCCCCAATTTCAATTTTTCAATAAAAACAATGCGGCTTTGAATTGATACATGAGGCATTTTATTGTTTTTATTTTATTTAAATTAAAAATGCATATATAATTTATCACTTATGAAAGGATGCCTCTAACATATGGGGGGTTGTGTTTTCGCTTTATCTAATAAACCAGAATTATTAAAAAAATCTTCTCATAATTATTGTAAGTTGAACAATCATAACCCTAAAATTATTTTATTCTTTTAGAATTCTTGAAATTTTGCAAAAAATATGGATTTTTTAAGAAAAAATAGGGTGTATCTAACATTTGGCCGGGAATGAATATGTAATCAACATTAAATATAATTATTTTTCAAAGACGATAAATAATTGAGAATTTTGGATAATCTTTGACTGAACTGCTTAAACATTTTATAAATTTTAATAAAAATAATCAATTTTATTGTAATCGGTGGTTATACCACATTGATTGTAGCAATAAAATTATCTATTAATATCTATGTTGAAATATTTTAATAAAATCAAAATAAAAAAGACCAAAAACCTAAAAGTTCCATTATTTTATATATACATCGAAATACGACATATAAGCACAATAAGCATTGAGTGTTGTACCAAAACAACAGAATATCTAAAACAAATTATAAAAACATTAATACTGCTGTAACGATGGCTATCTTTCCGCCAATATCGTAGTACCAAGGCTTACTATCAGCTCCTGAAATGACTAGGGATATAAAATATAGAATTGTAAATGCAAAATATATTATCATTTCAATAAAGCGTTGATGAGAAGACTCCACTTTTGTATTTATTTTAAGAAAACAAAATAAAAAGTGCAGGATACTGAAAATCAGCGACGTTGCTCCACAGAACTGAATATATTCTCTCCCATTTAGAATAAATCCGGAATTCAAGCTGGATGTGATTATTACTATCAGTGAAATGATCTAAAATGGAATTTTTTATTTACAGATGTCCCGATTTGTATGAGAAAAGAAGAAGTCTTAATATGTCCGAGGTCACAACGATTTTGTGAGCTTCGTTGTGCAGCACTCATTATCAGATATGTATAGAAAATATATATTTGAGTTAATTAATATATTTGGGTAAAATCATGTATAATAAATATAATAATTTGTCTTATTTGTTCTTTTCATCAATACTTTATTTTTAAAATCTTGTCGTTTTTTTATTTTTTGAAGATTAATTAAATCGATTACTTATAAAATATCTTGTACATTATATTTATATTTTTTAGTATTTTTGATCAAAAATTAAAGTACATTTCGAATTTTATAAAATCTATTTTTCTTTTCATCTGTTTAGTTTGTGTAAATTTCGAAAAAAATGTAGTCGAATTTTGTTAGTGAGTAATGTCAAGAAATGTCCGAATCGGCCAACATTTTTGTCCGTAAATTACGTATATAAGCAGGATACATTGGTTTGAAGTGCTAGATTTCATAGTTAATCGACTATCTGTAGCTACAATGACTCTCCTTTTGTATCTTATTGCGATAATAAATTGTTATTTTCATTTCAATATTTAATGGCTACTCTTTGAAATAATATGACACAGCACTGGACATTACCGATTCCTACGGGTTACCTGAATGAACATTGAAAAAAATTAACAGAAATTACTTTAAATTTTTATAATTTGTTAAAGTTATAACGCACAAGAACTTAAATTAACAATTACTATTTTGGAACAAACCCGAACTATCAATTCTAGTTTGACTAATTTAGAGTTGCATTGGAAGCATGGAACAGAGCGTAAATATACAGAAGCCTAGCCAGAAATATATAATTTTTTAGTTAATTTCCTTATGCATGAAAGGCCGTTGTGAGATTTAATGGTTGTTTCCGCGTTTCTTGACGACGATCATCCGCAAAAATAACCAGACGATTCTATCCGCTGGAGCTTTATAACATTTTTTATGTTTTAAATATTATTTGAATTAAAAAATTTCATCATTTAGTTTTTCTTCACGAAAAAAGAAATTGTATTTATTTCATTTAAGCTTCCACTATCTGTATTAATCTCAACTGTGTTTTGACATAAAATGTTGTTGAATCCATTAATTCCATGATATTTTTAAAATGGAGTATTGCCAAAAATATTTTGTAATGTTACCTGCTGAGAAATGAGAAGACAGATTATAAAAATAAACTGTTTTTTATGTTTTTTGTCAAAAACTTGTTTTTGGGAATTATCTTAGATAATGATCTTGTAATTTTCTGACTGGAGAATTCAATAATTCTCCACTTCCTTGGATCATTGGGTCTACTATGAATTTGCTAAACATTAAACCAATTACATTCTGTCTATTGTTATTCGGAATACATTAGAGAGTATGCGTACAGAACATAAGTTTAAAATGACCCCGCTGAAAGAATGCCAAAAGTCTCGGTTTACAAACAAAACAACGAAGGAAACTTTTCCAAGTGCGGCCATTGAGTCTAACTTGGGAACGTTCATCGAAGAGACCGAAGAAGGCCTAAACTTTAGGCCAAGGGCTTATATTTTTACGAAAATTATTTAATAAGCGCTTTTCGGTCTGTCCTGAGTCAATGCAAAAAATTCAATTTGAAAAAATTTCGAAAAAAGTCATTCGGGCGCTTAGATCAAATGTATTTATAGAAATAAGATAATTATAGAAAGCATCATTCGAAATACTATATTAACATATTAATTTTTTATTAACTGAAATATTATTTTTGCACATTGATTGGCTGATGATGTTTTGACAAAGTTTTTATTTTATTTTTTTTAAAGACTCAATTTTTGATAATCAAAGAATCTGTTATTCAGTATTTAATTAGCAGCAGAGGATAAGATGGAATGGCAATTCCCACGCAAAATGGCTATTGAAAAACAAGTTTTTATTGTTTTACAACAAATTTAAATGCTTACTCATTCAATGTACGCGGAGTAAAAAATGACTCAATTCCATCTCAATTTGGTTATGAAAAACATAAGATTAGGATATCCTTGAAAAAGTAGTCGAAAGCAAAGAGAAGCTAATTTTCGGATTTGTGTTGATATAGAAATGACACAGATTCGTGCCTATTTTTGGAAAATCTTCAAATTTGAAAAGGACAGTGAGAATATGATCATTTCAGAATGAATTTGAAGTGGTGTGATAAATCACGGTCACAAACAGGGAAGGATAGCCTGGCAAAGTGGTTGGATTCCGACTTCTTTAAGTCTGAAGTCAATTTAGATTATGACTTTATTTTCATCTTGCAATTCTGTGTTCAACTAAATACCATTTCAACTACTTCGATAGGACACCATGATTAGACAGAAATTGGTTTAAATGTCACTGAGTGATATAAATTACTGAATTGTGTCTTTTAGAAGAATAGTTATTTTGAATATCCAGCAGAAATCAATCTTACCCGACTAGGATACTTAAAACATTGATTGATTTTGATTTTAAGTTTTAAAAACACTCAAAAACAAAACACTTTGATAAATATTAAATGTTTTTGTCAAGTTTTAAAATCGTCTATTTTACTTCTATGGCTGTCAGTTTCTTTAGCTTGCGATTTTTCAACGTTAAAGTATAAAAATCAATAACCAAAAAAATTTAATTGTCAAATCTGTTATTTTGAGAGTGCGTCTATCCACTTTGGTAATCAATTTTTAAATTTTAATGTTTAGCAGAACGAAATGACCACAGGACGTGAATATGTAATCCTCCACACAAAGGATATGAATATAAAGACCTTATTGATGCAAATTCCTTTTATGAGTCGTTCACCGAAAGTATGTCATTAAAATAATTTATTTGAACGTAATTAAGGAATTATAAAGGCTTTAAAGTTATTTTCAGGAAAGTCTCAAATTGTATTTAAACCCAGGACCTTCTGCTTGTCAGTAATACATTTATGTATCTGTAGTTTGAGACCCTCAAGTTTGTGCAGATGTTTGCTTTAATAAAATTAACCAAATAGTTATGGTTCTTTTTACACCACGTTTATTGTTTTAAAGACCATGTTCTACCCATCGATATGACATATGAACTTCCTCATCAACACGTGCTTGTTTCTAGTCTCTTCGTTTGTCTTGTGGCTTATCAATATTTCTCATTTTGAATCAAATACTTTTTACAAGAGAACGACTTATTTTTTCTGATTGATAAATGAAGAGTAAGGTTCAGTCTGAATAATAAGTAGGGAAATTTAGGCTTTAAAGTTAGGTGCTGAAATCTGACATTAGCGGAACCAAATTTGAGTTAAAACCTAAGGACTACATTATTCCTGTTGACTGAGAATGAAATTTACTAAATAGATTCCCTTCATTGGAATTTGCACAGTCGAAATTACTCCCAAGACATTCCCTTCTGGATATTGGGGGTGTCTTTATACGTCGTTACTACACTGTTTCCGACTTTGATAAAAATCGTATTAGATTTGTCGAGTCTCGTTAAATTACTGATTCTTACTTCCTTGGTTACTTTATTATTGGGTTCTTATTAATCATAAGTTATGAATTGATGATTTTAGACGGACTTTAACTTAGTCACAAAAAATCACAAAAAGTTCAACAGGCTAAGACCACCGAGGAGGCAATATTCCGTATTATGCAGTCCCCGATCGACAGATTCCGCAGACGAGCATGCTGTTAGAGCTGTTCTAAGCACGTGGTGGGGTAATTTTATGGCCATTGGGAACTGAGTTTCCGTGTGGACTGCTTTGTAGATGATTCCAAATGCCCCTTGCCCTAATTTGTGCATGTCTCGGTCAAAGTCTGTCCAGGATATGACGTAATCCTTGGCTTTTATAGACATTGTGAAGGAATCAGAAATATTGAATACTTCCCTGTTAGTGTGGGATATTATTGTACTGAGGAGTTTTGGGGATTATTTTGAATGTTGAAAATCCAACCCGGGAGATATTCTTTGATGGTTGAGTATAAGTTTTTCCGGAACTTTGGATAGGACACAGAGAAGAGATATTGGCCTGTAGGACGCCGGGTTGTCTTTTGATCTCCCTGGCTTCAGAATAGGACGAATGTGTGCCATTTTTCACAATGTGGGTATTGAGTTGTTGTTTATAGAGAAGTTGTAAATTTGACAAAGAGCTGATATTGCCACCTGTCCTACGTTTTTCACCAGAATAGTAGGAATTCCGTCAGGTCCACAAGAGCCAGTGCTTCTTAAATTTCTGATAGTCTGAGACACCTCCTCATGGGTGAGGATTATCATGTCCCGACATTTTCGAAGTTTCAACAACTTCAAGCATGGTCCATCATATTTCCTGTAAGGGATGTTGCTGATCCCAGCGTAGAACTTTATCAATTTGTTGATGAAGGGAGCCGCATTATCCTCACCCGATTTAAATCTCTCCGGGTTTGTGAATCTTCTTAGGGAAGCACATACTTTTGTTAGAGGGACCTCTGCATTTAGTTTTCTGGCGAACTTTTCAGTCATCTCGTACCGTTTGTCCTTTGCGGACTGTTCTATGACTTTATTCAGTAGTCTTTAAATCGAATTAATATTTAATTATTTATACATAATAAAGAATAATTAAATAAATTAAACTAAATTCTATCATTTTAAGTTCTACAAAAATTTAAATAATAATGATCATAAATTCTATTTTCTACCGCAAATAAAATTTAAAATAAAAAATCATTTTAATAAATTCGAATAATTATTGTCCTCAAAAGCCTTCCGTGCCTTTTTGAGTTTAGCATGCATATGTAGCAATTCCCGCGCGCGGGAATATTTGACTCGATCATTTCTGACCACAAACAAAATGTCATCAACCGTCACCTTGCCTGGTGTCCCAACTTTGAGGGCTCTCCTGGTCTACAAGTCAATTAATGGCCATCAATAACAATGTTAGTAATAAATAACTGAATCAGGTTTTCGAGCATGGTGACTGACTGGGTACATGGGTTCTTGTCATCTCCAAAGCCATACATCATTTGTCGTACTAGTATAGTGTTAATATTATATAATACATTCTTTTATGAATAAGCCAGATGTTTTCCCTTGGTAGATGTCAATATTGTCGTCGTCTTCTGACTATTCACAAAATTACCCAATTATAAAAACAACCATATCACGAGCACAACAACAGCATAAAAACAATAATTTATATAGAATATTTTATTAAATAAAATATTTGTTTATAAAATAAAAAAATGTAAATTAAAAAGAAGTTAATTATGTTCAACCCTGTGCAACTTTAGGTCTCTCGACAAGGCCATTGGCTTCTTCTCGAAAATCATTCTGGAAGCAAGAGCAATGGCTATACCTAAACGTCCACTTCACGCTGCTTGTAGCCGAAGAAGATCCGTCCTGAACAAGGAGAGAAATCGCCTCAAGAAGTCAAGCCGAATGTCTTCCGACATAATTTTATCATTTATGAAATTGACAAAAACTGCTCAAAGAACAAGACTAACTGATGAACATTTATCCTCTTTAATAAAAGTCGGAACTACACAAATAGCTCAGCCTGACTCAAAAATTGTATCTAAAAAAGATGTCAATCCTCTGGAAGCAGCTCTCACCAAAATTAAAGGGCGATGATTGAATAATTTAGTTTTTCTTGCGAAATGAGTTTGGCACCCCTGATTTATTCGGTTTCCGAGGATATTTAAACACTTTAGTACATTCTCAACGAACTTTGACACGTATTTTCTGAATTGTTTTATCCGTAAACTCAAACAAAACGGAGCTTACAACACTCAAACGTAGGAAATGGTGTGGTGAGTGTCCCGACTAAAGTACTGAGGTAGAGGGGGTGATCAACCCTTCCGAATGCATTTGCGAGTGTCACCAGAGTGTCCAACTCTCTCTCACTCTCCCCGAATACCCCACCAACACCACGTGCTCCACTTGGAAGCGCAGTGGCAACACATCTTTGTCCCGTTGGGTGGAGAGAAGTGCCATCACCGAGTGGTCACTGAGAGTGCTCTCATTGAGAAATGTGTTGGGCACATTCAAAGCTAGAGGAGAGCAGATGTGTGACTGGGAGTAGTCATCTCCACTCCCTGAATGTCGATTAATACACATTTCCTTTCTCCCTCCTTCACCAACCAGTCATAGAATACACTGCAGCACACTCCAATTATGGCCGGGTCGTCGAGCACTGCATCCCCGTCCTTGATCTAAAAATATAATAAAAGCCATTATTTGTGCAATAGGACTCATCTTTTCTCCGTTTTGTATTTTCTGTGTAAGATTTTGTACAATTTCGTAACTATTTTAGCTAAATTCAACATTGACACTCTACGGGAGGAGTAAGAACTGGAGTCATCCAATTAGTCGGCAAGGTCCCTCCTTTTATTATCAAAGAGTTGGTTACTACGGCAGAATAGTTACTAACAATACGATAGGTCTCCTTCGCACTCACTCGCACAGGTAATTCCTTTCTACAAGACTGTCATGCTCAAGAACATCCAAGGCCGTCAGCAGTACTAAAAAGCTCACGTGGAACATTATTCGCCATTCTCTCGATCAACCTCAAATTCTTGGCAACATTTCCAACTTCAAGTTTGACAATCATTCTGAGATGACTCAGCGGCATATTACTCAACAATTCGACTTTCTCGAGCAGAGGATTCAGGATTGTTTTAATAACATTGACTATTAATTTTTTTTATATTTAACTGTTCTCGAGAATAACTTGTGCAAATAGATGAAAACTTATTTTGTTATAAACCTAAATACCAGTGTGAAAGAAATTGTCCACTGAAATGTAGATGTTTAGATCAGTAAACATACGATTTCCACCAGCTAAAGGGTTTATGTGTCTTGTCCCAATCAGTAGGAGATAAAGCCGAACGAATGCTGTTATAATTCTGAAAACCTTATGAAAAATATTGAAAACAAAATCTCATAAAAGATGATACACGTGGAATGCTTTGATACAAATAAAAAACAATTTGAACAAACCGTCCATGAAGCTTTTAATTAATTAACTTGTAATTAAATACAGTGAAACCTCTCGAATCCGCTGCTTCTCGAATCCGCCGCTTCTCGAATCCGCCGCTTCTCGAATCCGCCGCTTCTCGAATCCGCTTGTTTTAATCAAAAATTTGAAATTTCCTATGAATGATTCTTGAATCCGCTTGTTTCTCGAATCCGCTCCTCAAGTATTATGAAAAATAATTTTTTTATCTAATTGTAAGTTAAATTAATTAACATTTTAAAATTCTCATTACACGTTAAATTGTATTTTTGTGATGCGTCGTTGTGTTAGACTTTCTATCAACGAAAAAATTTCTATACTACGTTATATTTCTGACAACCCATTCGTTTCTGCACCTCAAATTTCCAGGATTTTTTCTTCACGGTTAAAAAAGAAAATTTCTCCGAGAACTATAAACGACCTTAAATCAAAATCGGACCTTTTGAATAGGACTGACATCAAAAAATTAAACATAACGAGAATTCCAAAACTCAAATTTAATGAAATTGATGTAGCGATGATAACATGGATTAACTTAATGGAATCTAGTGGAGCAATTCTATCAGATTCGATGTTAATTGCAAAAGCTCTTAAATTTTGAAAAAATTTTCCAGAATTTAAAGCAAGTCGTGGGTGGCTAGAAAAGTTTAAATTACGAAATGGTATCAAGTTAAGAAAATTTCACGGAGACAGTGGATCAGTAAATCATGATGAAAAATCTATTACTGATTTTAATGAAACAATGAGTTTAAAAATTGAACAATATGGATTGGACAATGTTTATAATGCAGATGAAACTGGTGTTTTTTACAAGGCGATTCCTTCCAAAAGTGTGTGCACTAAATCACGGCCTGGAATAAAGTTGTCGAAGGATCGATTTTCGTTACTATTATGTGCAAATTGTTCTGGTTCCGATAAAAGAAGGCCTGTAATGATAGGAAGATTCAAAAGTCCAAGGTGTTTTAAAAATTTCAACATTGGAAAATATGTTACCTACACCCATTCCAATAAGGCATGGATGAACCGTGAAATTTTTAACAAGTGGCTCAGTGATTTTGATTGTGAACTTGCGAAGAAAAAAAGAAAAATTCTACTTGTAATAGATCAATGTCCATCTCATCAAATTATTGTCACGTTAAACTCAATTGAAATTCTTTTTTTGCCTTCTAGAACATCTTCGCTCTTACAACCAATGGATCAAGGAATTATAAAATGCTTTAAAGCCGAATTTACCAATTTGAAAATAAATGATATAATCGAAAAGGTTGAGGCAGGGGAAAATTGTCAGAATGCAATTAATGGAATCACCCTTAAAACTGCTGCGATATTAACATTCTTCGCTTGGAATAAAGTTACTCCTACGACCATCAAAAATTGTTTCCGTCATGCACAATGGATAAAATGTGAAACAATCACAATCAACAGTGAATCTAAGAACTAAGAAAATAATTATGAAGAAATAATTAAGAAATTTCAAATTGACGATCCAATATCTTATAGTGAATTTGTTGATTACGGATATACTGAAAATGAAGAGCTAATCGAATTTTTAGACAAATCTGAACAAGCTAGTACATTACAGTCAAAAAAAGTTCAATCAGTTAGTGATTTTATTTAATAATTATACTTAGGAAACAATGATTGAAGAGGAATCAAATGAGAAAAAAGTTGATCTCTCAGAAGCCTTCAGAGCTCTAGAGATCATTAAAACTTATGCTTCTTAGATAAATGCAGATATAGATGATCATGAAAATATTATGCGAATTGGGGAAATGCTAAGAAAATCAATTAAAAAAAATAAAATTTCTGATTTTTTTGAATATAAATAATTTTATGTATTCAGTCATTTGTATATGAAAAGAAATACTTAATCTATATTGTGAGTTCATGTTTCAACTATAAAATATTATTTAAATTGCCTCTCGAATCCGCCGATTTCTCGAATCCGCCGATTTTTTGGTCGGTCCCAAAATCGGCGGATTCGAGAGGTTTTACTGTACTTGTTTCTTAAAAAAAAAATTTGAACAAACTTGCTTTTTTTATTATTTCAAATTAGAGTGTACGTTATTGAGTTTCTCAGAATATCTTGATATATCTTTGGGCGTTTTCAATATTATTTATCCAGAAATTATCTGGAAAGTGTTAAAATAAAATTAATTCTTTGGGAAAGGAATGGGAAATTTGAAAAATGTAGAATTGCAATCTAACTTTTTTTTTGCAGTGAGGGGAAACTGGATCGCCATCAGTTCTTCTGCTTTACATACATTAATTTAGTAATTCCGTTAACTAAATGCAATCTAACTATATTCTTGTTTTTTATTTGGTGGATAAATTAGATGTAATCTTTTTGAACGAACAGTCATTAGAATAATCAAATTAGGAGATGTATTAGTGAATTTGTTTGAATTGAAAGAATAAGTTATTGAGTCTGATTAAATCAAATCGAATAAATTCGAAATGAAATTAATTAAATTAGCCAACCCATTGATTGAATAAATGTCCCTCGACTTGGCAGGAGAAGCGTGAGAAAAGTCAATGATGTGGACAGCCACCTGTCCCTCACTCCAATTGGACACGTTCTCGTTCTCGTAGGCGATTATTACCGAACTCGAAACAAAGTGCCATGTTGACTGGGCCTTCAAAAGAGTGAGCATTTCCCTTAACTCTGCCAATATTTTCCGCCTCCTTCCGTCCCCCAACTTGTGGTCTTGCAGAAAAAACTTTTGCAACTCTGAAATGACAAAGACCTCTCACCGTCCCTGATAGTATGCTTGTCCAGTTGGCGTCCGTCCGACTTGTAGAGGGTGTGACACGATTCGTCAGGTTGGTGGACCTACAAGTGCTACCTTTCAAATACTTTCATTCCACTTATTTGAAACATGATTTGGTCGGCTGCCGGGTACTTTTCTTTTTTGAGGAACCCAATTTTGATATCGGCGGATGTCGGTTTGGTGAAGTTCCGGAATATGTTTTCCAAGTAAATGTACTGCCCTGCACATAAAAAAGTGCCACACCTCCTTCTTCGTCATGCGCCAGTCCATGAAATTTGGGGAAAAATGAGGACAATTTGGTGAAAAACTGGTCGACAGAGTGGGGAATATTTTGATAAAAGTCAGCCTCCTGGTAGCCGCGGGAATACTTTTTGAGTCGTTTGGCAATGAAGCCGCCAGGTATTTCAAAAAAGACTGTGATGTAAAATGGGGACTACATTTGAGTGCAGTGGAGTGGAGTCCGTGGCCGGAGAGTTGGTTTGCAAGTGGGTGGAGTTTGGATATTTCAATGAGTGAACAATTTGCTGACATTGGTGTCTAAAGAAGTGTGGATGTATTGTTTTATAGGGTAGCCACCTTATAATTAAGTGTTAAATATTAATCACTGTGTTGTATAAAACTCTCGCAACGTACCCTGTCAATATGGAGTCGAGTTTCATGACCTGGAAGTAGAGTGTGGTATATTACATAACACCAATCAGCCTCATGATAATTCCCCAACAACATGATCACCTCGTCCTGGATCACGGAAATGTTTCTGCTGCCCACAGTTTTGGAGTGACGCGAGAAGATAACCTCGTAATTGTAGACGATCTTGGCCTTTTTAGCGCCGTGGGCCTGCAAATTGGAAACTGAACTTAAGTCTTGGAAGTCCTAGAATGTGGATTTTACAAGTGCTCTTTAAGCCGTCCGGTAAGTTTGATGATCACATTGCACGTACAAAAATGCGTGCAATGCAGCGATTAGGCACGTCCCTAGGTTATTGCTTAACGGGTCAGCAATTGCTGCCGTCTTGTTGTATCGACGTCAAAAAATTTCTGTACCAGTCTCTTGTTCTTTACAATAAAAATTTCTGTTCTGTTTTGTAAGGTATTTGTCATTTTATAATATTTATTTTGACAAAATAGATTTTGAAATAGAATTCAAATATTTTTTTGAATTTTATTTAAAGTCTGAAAGTGTAGCCACCTAGGCTTGGTAACACCCTAGGCCTGTGACAACTGCAAAAATTCATTCTGTTTCCTTTCAGTTTCTTGATTAAGTTGATGCGGGAGTTTTTTTCTTTATTATTGTTTTCCGATTCTGTTGTGAGTACTCCGAGTGCGACAAAGCATATAACCTTTAGCCAGGGTTCGCAACTGTGAGAGGACAGTGCGTGGCCAATTCCATCCGAGAGACACGTTGCTGTGGCAATTCGTACTCCTTTAGGGATTTTTACTGGGAATAGAGCTTTTTGCATGTCAAAAAAGTAATGCAGATTTATTCTGAGAGACGTTAAAGTTCAGGCTTAAATAAGGCTAGCACTTCAGATGTAATTGGTTGAAACTTTAAAAGTTATCGGGTTTTTCTCTTTATTATGGACAGAAGGTTTAGGGTAGCAACGACACATTTTGTGCATTTAGAGAGAAATACATCTTCAGGGCTATAGAGGTGCTCAAGAATAGCGAGCTGATTTTTTAAAGTTTTGATTCTACTTCAGCAATTCCTAAATTTGGCAGTCTTTTCTGTAATCTGAAACAGAGCCCTGAACATCATGAGCCAGAATGCTCTCTACAGATTGATTAACTCGCATAAATCTACCTCATTAATAATAGTAATATTTTTTCAACCAAATAATAAAATTGAAATTATATTAAAATTTTTAATTATGAGGATTTTATTTTGTATCAATGTTTTAACGAAACGAAGTTGATTCTTTTTTACTGCCTTCAATTTTTTTACTTTAAGAGTTTTTTGCAGAGTAGGCGAATTGGTATAAGCCATTTATTTTGATGATTATACTTGTTTCATCTTTTTTTTGAATGGATTGCGCTGTACTCTACATAAGAGAACTCTTGCCCATGAAGAGAACAACAGCGGCATGGCGGACGATAAATGTACAAGAAGCTCTTCAGTCAACTTTCAGTCTCCCTTCATTTCCTCTGTTAACGGCAGGTCTCCAAACTGAGTCTCTTTGTTAAATGTAACCATTTCATACTTCATTCACAGGCTCATGAACCCACATATTCATTTTGACAAAGAACATATTGAAATAATTGAAAAGGGCGAGAAATTTGTCACTAATTTACCCGCCATTCAAAAAAAACAATATAATTGACACACAGCCTCCATTTTTGGGCCAAATAGGGCGAAAACTGGAATTTTCCGAGACGGAGAGAGCGCAAGAATCAAGCCGACAAAACTGGTGAGTGAGGCAGAATAACTCATCAGATGGGAAATTGACCGAATTATGCTTTGATGTTTTGCCAAACTCCATTTCAGTTAGCAAATATGGATTGAATTCAAAACAAGATTTGTATCAAAGGGCTCCTCTATTCCACGCATGAGACTCATCAAGTCACTTGCACACTCTGCTTTGATCATATTGACTCTTTCTAATTTAAGTGTGTGCGACTTACTGACTGGGAAAAATTTGGATTAAACGCCGCACTGAACCCCACAGGAACAAGAAAACATCCTGCTTGCGGGGCAATGTAAGAGGTGTGCCACAGAGACATGGTGCTCATATAGCACACACAAAGAGAACACAAATCAGTTAACAAGGAATCCTGTAAACTCACAATTGCTGAAAACAGTCCATTCGCCAACATATAAGTAGTTCTACTGTCTCCAACAAACAGATTCAAAACCTTCCCTTCCATTGGAGAAGAGTCGTCCATGAAGAGAACAACAGCGGCATGGTCGACCAACTGGAAATGAGACACTTTTATGCCTCTTCGGATTTTTTTCTTACAATAATAATTCTGTTTCACTAAGAAGCTTCACCATATAGGCTCCACACATGCTTCCAATAGTAAACGAAAGTTTTCGTATCCATGTTTGAATGAACTTAAGTGTACAGTAAATCCCCCCAAATTCGCCTTTCTTAAATCCGTTGATTCTAAGATTCGATTTAAAAAAAATTTTTAGTGTCAATTTAAATTTGGAAATCGTAGAATTCGTCATAATTTATAAAAATTTTAAGAATAAAAAATAAAAAAAATCTGATAAATCTGATAAAAAAATTTGGCGCAACTCGGGTTCAGTGACGTACAATTCTACAAAAAATTGAAATTTGATCCGTGCTTTCGACCATAATTTATATAAAAATTTACCTGAAAAACTGCTTCCGAAAAGGTATTCCAGCACTGTGATGATTGGGTGCGGTTTGTAGAAGTGCCTCAGTTCACGCTATCTAATATAAAAATTGGATTTAATATCATTTTATTGTTTTAAGCAATGACTACCAATAATAAGATATTTTTCTACGATAGCAGCAACAGAAACATATGGGAATGTCGTAACAACTACAAACCCGATTTAATCCCTAAAAATTAATTCAGAATTATCGATCTCCGTTTTGAGAAATCAAAATTTGATGAATATTTAAATATCATTCAAACTGTTCCTTATTGATAATACTATTCCAACCGAATCAAAAATTCAATATAGCAAGCCAGACATTTCTCTATACGACAAAAAATTAAACCAGATATGGCTACAAGAAGAGCACTTATAAATAAGGATGAAGAGGATGGCGATTATATACAGCTTGCTCGGGATCTTGGTGTCAAGAGGACAGAGCAATAGCCACCGAACTTGAACATGTTGGGCTTGAACGTGGAGACGGGAAATGGAGTCACCGTTTTCCGTGGATTAATGGGAAATGCCTCGCGTGGGACTCTACGTCCACCGACACTTTCTCGAAGACAAATATCCGAAATATTCTGGAACTCGTTGGGAGAATCTGGCAACTGATCTCCAAAAGACGACAAAAGCCTCGGGAGAAGCAATGGCTCTTCCAATGAATCTCCATTGCGCTCCTGAAAGGCAACGTTTTCTCGATCATTAGTAGTTTTAGATCAAAACTAACTTAATTTTTAAATCCGATTTAAACCAGTACTTATCGCATATGATTCAAAAATGGTATAAATGCTATTTAAATTGAATTTTTTCGAGCTAATCTAAGATTAATAATTAATTAATACAATTTAAACTCACGTTTTATAATAATTTAATGATCTTATTTGTAATCATGATTAATTTCTATCAAACTCTGTCTAAAAATAAGCCAAGTAATTTTAATAATCAAGAGCAGAAACAATGTGCTACTACCCTTTCTGGGCACAGTACAGCATGTCCGGGAGTCGTTTGATGCCTGAGGACATTCGGAAGAATCTCTGCACTCATCTCATTTACGCATTTGCTGACATCGACCCGTCTACATTGCAGATAATTCCCATCGGACAAGACGACGCTCATTCCTCAGGTCTAAGAACACTTTATTTTGTAGAACTGAACATGTACGAGCAGCTGTTGGCTATCAAAATCTCCCTTAATGTCAAGTTATTGATTTCTCTTCGCATCCCTCAGCTAAATTTCATGCCTTTTGGAGCTTCAAGGTTTTTGATTCTGGCTAGGAACGCCCTCGACTTTATGTTGCGACATAATTTTGACGGAATTGATATATTTGGTTCAACGGATGGTCTTGAAGTGGTTATTAAGTTAGCAAAAGTACACCTTTGTGGTCAATGAAGTACATAAGCAGAGTGGCCACTAAGAAAAGCATGTCTACACTTCTCATTTCCCATGTAAATGGCACAAATTTACACAAAATAAAAAAACTATCTGAGTAGTATATTTATTTTCTTAAATTTAGAATTTTGGATTACGTAATAGTTGACGGATTTGATTTAAATCATCATCATGAAAACACTACTCAATTCCACAACGCACTAAACTGCAGTGGCGCACAAAACTGCATTGTTATTGATTGTATAACCTCTTTAGACTAGTTTGTTCAACGTACTCCTCACTCTGAACATAAAGAGAAACAAATTATTGGTGGGAATAGCACTATATGCCAGACTATATGAACGATTCTACTCCTCGTCTGGAGAGATAGGTGCCCTGGCCATGCAGTCAACAAAAATTGGGAATTATACCAAAATGAGCGGAATTCTTGCTTACTATGAAGTGATGTATTAATTTAATAAAAGGTGTGCCGTTGGAATATTAAATGGGATTCTCACTTTGGTGCAGCGTATGCAACACAAAACGAATATTGGGTTTCGTTAGAGAGCGAACAGAGTTTGGAAGAGAAGGCAAAGTACATTTGTGCTATGAGATTTGCCGGGGCTGCTCTTTGGACTATTGACTTTGATGATTTCACTGGCAAGTTTTGCCAATCAAAACAATTCCCCCTCATTTCCGCTTTTCGGAAAAAACTAGATTCGTTTTCTCAAGTAAGCTTTTGGGACTATTAAAGACGTCAAGATTATTCTTGGCTGACGAGGAGTATAAAATCGGAATTGACGATTTTTATATTCCTAGGATAGAGTCACTAGTTGGGAAAGATAGCATTGAGGATGTTCTCTACGATTCTGGTTGGAATAAGTTGATGTTATTCAGAGGAGTGCCAAGATGTGGGGATTTATCCACAGAATGAAGAAAATATTTGTTCAAGTGAATATTTTGAGTGTCAAGATGTTGGAATGGTAAAAATAAAGCACAAATGTCATAATGATGAACTCTATGACCCTCAAAGCAGGACGTGTCTCGCGCCTCAAGTCGTTAGTTGTATTTATTAAATTGTGGGGAATTTATAAAAATGACTTTATTCATTTAAAAACAAACTGCCGTAATCCGTGACAACTGTTTGGCAATCCGCGAGGCTGGGAGGGCGTTCTAAACTGCGTAGTCTTATTTCCTCGAACCTGCCTTAATTTTATCAATTGGAATTGAAGAGTTTAAAAAATAATATTACGTGCTTAACACGTGAATATTTTATTATATTTAACTATGCGGCAAGAGTATTTTGTCAATGACAATTACTTTAGACTCCATGTGGTTAAATACAGACAATGTATGGAAAAAGAAAGGTGGAGAGATTATTGTGTCACTTTGCAAATCATCTATTTGCCCAAGCAGAAAAACAATGAGTGTCAATCTACTTGAAATATTTTTAAGTGCAATACAAGAGTATAGAATTAATCTAATTTAGACAGGTGAATTATTTTGTAGCACCTAGTTGAGAGGCCGAAAATCTTATAAAACCATGTTCCAAAAAATCATTATGGCAATGAAATGTTCAAAAAATAGATCTTGTTTTTTTTGCTTTTGCGACCACTGGGGTGTAATTTTAATAATATTTATTTGAAATTTATGAATATATAATTGATAGAAAAGGGACTGAAAAGAAGACCAGAGATTAATATAGATTTATTTAAAAAAGACATTATTACATCAAAAATGTAAGATCATACTTAGTCGTAAATACCCGTTCCCATCCCACCACGCACCTGGAACACAAAAAGAGTCTTTGCTCTGTATGGAAATACGTCCGGCATGTCTACCCCGAACTTTGACTTGAACAGAGGCTTCACACTGCACTCTTTTATGGTGGAGGAGACGACCCTCACCAAGACCGTCCCAAAATCAATCCCACCACTCTCCGCTCGTAGAAAGGTATTAATTCTCTCTTCAATATACACGCTCAACCTCGTTTGAGGTTCATTGTGATTGGAGAGAGATCATGTAGTTGACCAGGTGTTGAAATTGAAGGCGGGTGCCGTGACGATCAGAATGCCTGGAATAAATGTTTGTAAAATTGGACTATAATTTTTGAATAACTTGTGCAGTGAACTTTCTAGCTTTTTTTGTAGATGATAATGAGAACAAAAAAAATAAGTAACTCAAAGAACAGTCGAGAGCCTGAGGGTCAGATCAACGACACCCCATTTAGTATTGAATGGCAGTTTCCGCAGAGCACAGCGACCGAGATTCGCTGAAAGAGCCAGCTCGTCTCCCTCCGGTCGTTTGTTATCGAGGATATCCTCCTAACAATGTCAGTGAGGAGTTGAGTCGCGGCCTTGCCGAAGATTTTTGAGGTTTCGAAGGCAAGAGAAGCAAACTCAAAAGAGTCAGAAATACACAGGTATTCAAGGGAAACCAGCCGACTTTAGAGCCCTCCTGACAATGTCGTAAAGTTGACTAATTACTTAATGTTATTACTAGGGCAACATAAGTCAATAAAGTCAACTTCAATCCAGAGTTAAGTCTAAAAATAATGATTAAATTAAAATAAAGTCAAAAAAAAGTTTATATAAAAAGTTCTTTAGGTCAATTTGGTCAACTTTTTAGATTTCCAGGTCAATTTTTTTAATTAGGTCAATTTTTAAATAAAAATTTAAATAATATTATTTAAAGCATCAAAATAAATTTAAAATAGTCGCAGTGACATTTGTCTCTTATTTTAACAAATTTTAAACTAAATTATAGTGTATTTATGCCTAAAAATAAACCTTCGGATTTTAAAAAAGCTAAAAATATTTGTGAAAAATATCCTAAAGAGTTTACAATTACACCAAATGGAATGCTTTTTTGTAAATTATGTGAGTTACATGTGACATGCAAGAAACAATTTTTACATTCCGCTCTATAAATTGAGATATCGAGCAATTATCAACTTATTTGGAAGTATCGGGCATCCACTTCCTTCAGAGATTACTTGCCGCAATATGGTAGAAATTTTAGCACAACAAAAGATATCCAAAATAATTAATTTAATTTCAAATAAGAAAGTTAGTCTATTGGAATAGTATAATTGTTAAGGTTTTTTTGATTGTGGACGAAACTGGTGTTGGGAGACAAATTTGTGAATTGTCTAGTTGGAAAATCCGCAAAGATCTTACCTAATAGATTGTATAAAAATTGATTCCTCTCCGAATTCTTCTATCATCAGTCAAATAATTGATGACACTATTTGGAAAATGAATGTTGAAAGAAACAATTTTTCTCTCCTTATTACCGATGCTGCTCCATATATGGTTTCTGCAGGAAATACTCTCAAGCTATTATATTCCAGTCTATACCATATCACATGTTTTGCTCATTTAGTGCATAATTGTGCACTTAAAATAAAAGTATATTGTCCCGAAGTTGATAAATTGATTGCTTGTATTAAAGCACTTGTTGTAAAGAACAATTATCGAAGACAATTGTTTAAGGAAATTGGGTACCCACCAGAACCAATAGTTACGAGATGGGGAAGCTGGCTTAAAGCTGTTTCTTACTATGCTACAAACCTGCCAAATGTTATTCAAGTATGCACTTCCTTAGAAGGAAATTCTTTGCTCATTAAAAGAGCGAAAGAATGTTTATTTAATGAACAACTTCATGAAGATCTAACGACGATAATATCACAATATTCACCTTTATTACATTTGCTTGATGATTTAGAATCGACCAATTTTACTATAAAAAAAGCATTCAATTATTTGAAAACATGGATTTTAAAGAAGACGTGTGTGGAATAAAAAATTATATTATCAAAAGGATGAATTCCAATGATATCACAAAAATTATGAATTTCGATGATCATTCTATTTCACCTTTAGATTATTCTTTGTTGATTGAATGTCAGGCAACATCGTGCGCAGTAGAACGATCATTTTCGATTCTTAACAAAATCTTAACCAAGGATAGGAATTTTAAAGTGGATAATGTAAAATATTACTTAATTGTAAATAACTCGGTAGACGATGAATAAAATTACTTTAAATTTTCATAAACGTAGTTTATATATGAAAATAAAGTAGTATTTTTACGGTCAATTATTTGGTCAATTTTTAAAATTTTAAGGGCAATTTTTATTTTTTTAAGTCAATAAAAATGTTGCTGTAGTTATTACTAATTTGATTATAAAAAATTGCTGAGATGTCAGATAATTTCGGTTTATTCGACTTTTTAAAGACAAGCGTTTTTGAAAATGATCCGTTTGGGACTAATTTAGAGGAGCCATGAAGGTTTTTTGATCTCAAAACGATCTTAGGCTCTTCGAGGCTCAATTCCCGCGGCGGTAAAAAACAATAATCATTGACCGCAATTAATAGACACGAGAGCAAGCAATGACTGTTCTGTAGGTATTTGTATATTTAGAAATCCAGTTTTGCTTAAGAAAAGCGGGGATCTTGCTGGTCTTGAAAGTAGAAAATCTACGATTGCAAGATTTCTCACTTTCAAGTACCATTTGAAAGTTTACACTAAATTGTATATAAACCGTATTAAGTAGTTATTAAGTCAAAACTATTACATTCAACTTTCTTTAAGAGAGTTATCCTCAAACATTCAACTTTCACCCGGTATTGAGCTCGGAGAATTCGAAAAAGTGATTAGAATATCTGTCAAATACTTATGGACAGTCATATCCAATTTCAACCGGCAAACAAAGGAAGATTTCTCAGTATTCTTATCTTGAAAATAAAATACTTGAAATTTAAGTAAATTGACAATATTGAATTTGATAAAAATCCAACGTGAATATTTACTAAAAAATAAAGCATCTGCACTCTATTTTGGTCCAATGTCTATGAATACTTAAATTGATGTTAATGAATTTCATCCGATCATTTCATAAAATTAATGTTAAATGAACTGAAAGCAATCTAAGTGAAAATCATAACACCCAGAGGTAATTTTTAGTGCACTGGAAGGTTCAGAACAAAAATGTCGGGGTAATCCCTATTTTATTTACATGCGATAGAGTGGTGACAACATTTTAAAACACTTTAGAGAGAATGATTTTTAAATAAAGCTATACTATGAAAATCGAAAAGTATAAAAATCAAGATGGCGTTGATTAAATTAACAAAAAAGTAGATTCGACGGGAAAAGAATTTTCAGATATGTTACAAAAGGTTATGATATAACCTCAAAATTATTGAATTAAGAATAAAATGTATTTAAAACAAAAAATAATCAATCTGGTTGATAGAAGCGAATGATTTGACTATCCGTCCATTCCTTCTCAGCAGCATCGGGCTCACAGTTGAGTCGCTGCTCCAATTCGGAAAAATCAGGAAATCGACCGTTTCGTAACTTATTCTTGATACTCAAGTCTGGGAGGGGTGAATTAATAGGAGACAAGCGTACTGCAGAATTGGTTTGAATGAGAAGAGGACGTTTGGGCTGAGGAATTAGGAAAGGAGAGTTAGGCATTAAGGGATTTTGTGTGCGAGTAATTGGCTGATTAGTTTTCAGAAGTTGTTTATCTCCATTGGCAATTTTCATAGTGTTCATTCTTCTCAAAAGTTGATCTTGTTCTCTTGCATGTTTCCGTGCTTGCATACTTTTTAAGCGTCTTTTGAACAAATTACACAATTTAGCTCCACAATGCTGGTTAGTGCAGTCCAAAATATGTGTCTCATAAATTCGAATAATAATTCTACAAAGTTTGCATGTTTGACGATGAGGACACATGTTATTCATATAATGTGGAAGTAGACATTCTCGATACTGAGAACAGAGAGGCCGCCCACATTTTGAGTCGTGGCAGAAAACAGTGTGTCCCACTTTACCCTTCCACTTTTCTATTGCTGCATCTGTAATTATGGTGGAGGTGTCTGCTTTATCGAGGCCAATTCTGACTAAAGGATGAGGATGCGAATTATTTTCTGCACAAATTTGGCACAAGTCAAAGTCGCTGCATTGATTACAGTGATGTCTTTCATGTACAATCTCCTTTTGGCAATTGTTGCAGTGAAACATCAAGTGATGGAGACACAACTCAACTACAATGGATTGAGTAGAATAAAAGGCTCTTCTTTTGGTGGAGAACTCGTAGTTTTTATCTCGACAAAAGGTAAGGAAAGAATCGCGACTGTCGATGAGCTCACACTTCATCGGAGGATCAGGGTCGACGATTGTTGTGAGGTGACAATTCAGTCTGCTCGAATGCAATTCAATAACAAAGAAGCCACTTCGCTGCTTGTCAAGCATGTTCATCAACTTGTCCGACAAACTACTTTTTTTCTCTTTTTTACATTCCTCGTCACTTTTGATCATTTCCTCTATTCTAGCGGGCCAGAAATCTCCATCCATATACGGGATTTGAGTTGGACAAGTTATTGCGTTCTCATGCGCACAACTGTGTAGGTCCTACCACTTAGCAAAACAAACTTACTTGGTATGAACGAATTGCCTTCTGGTTTATCGCATTGTTAAGAATTACTTTGTACCATTCAATCAAACGTTTAGCCGTAGGAGTCTTTTGCTCAAAAGGATGGCAGTAGAATATGTAGTCGTCTCTATCACCTGGAGGGCATGCCCAGATGTGCACCCACGCGTAACTAGCATTTAATTCACTCCAAACCCCAGTTTACGTACGTAGTCCATGTAAGAAATTAGAATTTCGTGATATACCCGAGTCCGGATGAATTTTGGCTCAAAGAAGTGTACTGAGTCAAGATAGGAGATGTATACACGCCTTCAATTAAGATATAGATATACCGCTTATTAGGTTCAGGACACTCCGAGTCGTACTCCTGTGTATGGAAGGCAAAGAATGCCAGTTCCCTCCCACCACGCACCTGGAACACAAAAAGAGTCTTTGCTCTGTATGGAAATACGTCCGGCATGTCTACCCCGAACTTTGACTTGAACAGAGGCTTCACACTGCACTCTTTTATGGTGGAGGAGACGACCCTCACCAAGACCGTCCCAAAATCAATCCCACCACTCTCCGCTCGTAGAAAGGTATTAATTCTCTCTTCAATATACACGCTCAACCTCGTTTGAGGAAGGTCTACAAATCAGACATAGACTTACTTCTGCATGTAAACTTTGGTGAAAAAGGACTCTCCATACACATGCGACACACAAACCCCCCAGAATAAAGTTCCTCGTGGTAAAGTACGCACACTTGGTGCACACGGCGACCACACTCAACACAATCCACGAGAGGCTCAGGCTCTCTTACATTATTTTTGGCTTGGACAAAGTCTTGTTTGGGGAGTTGAGTCGAGTCAGGTGATATGGTGATTTTCTCCTCGGCCGAATTAAAGCACTTGACACAACACACGTATTCCTCCTCCTCCCTTATATAAATTTTGAATATATACTTTTTATATGAGAAATAATCAGCATCTGCCCCAATCTGACAACTTAAAGAAGTACAGCAGTAAAGCACACGAAGGTTAAATAAATAAGTCCTCGAACAGCAGTAGCCCAATCTATTCATCGCCTCATCTCCCACTTCGTTAAATTTTGCTGACAACTACTCATGTAACCTCTTTTCTACTCTCATTGCCGCTCGAGTTATATTACTCTTCGATCCGTTGTATTTCCGTGCGTTTGAAAAAATGAGATTAACATCATCAATCAATTTCCACGGACAAGTGTACATCTTCCCAGACAAATTGCTTTTGAGTGTCGACAAATCCATTGGGGATTTTATTATGTCATAATAATCCTGAAATCCGACCAAAAATCAACCTCAGCCATGTCTTTTACAGGATCCACAGGGTAACGGAAAACGAATGAATCGGGGACGGAATCCCACAGAATATCTACAACTTTCAAAAATTCCTCGCTTATGTCTTCACTGCTGACATCTCACAATTTCATCGCATTCTCTTACTTTTTTTGGTCTTCTTTTCATCTACGTGGGCTCTCAGGTTTATCATGCTTCCAGGACTATTTTGTAATTTCTGCAATACTTCAAGCAAACGGTTTCGGTAGTCAACCTACCAATTAATTCACTTTAGCAAACTCTGCCAAGAGATATCTCAAATATCTCCATTTCTTTACGGGCTACAATATTGGTTAATTCAGAAGAGTAAGCTGTATTATTATCAATTAATTTATTTGTGCTAAATAAAATAAAAAAGGCCTATTACAGCCACTTTCGACAGTTTTCTCTTTCTTCTGGAGTTATCTGGTTTGATTGAGCTGGAGAATAGATCTGATCATTTTGTTGCGAGACAGACGAAATTGACAATTTAGATTTGTTATGATCTTGCATGAAATATATATTAAAAATATTGCGCAACAAAAAGAGAAAATTTTAATTATTAAATGTTATTATTAATAAAATACATCTTAATTCAAATTAATTTCCCTTTTATTAGTGACCAAGAAAGTCTGAAAAAATAAGTTTTTATATTCAAATTGATATGTGACTTTGATAAATCCCTATTACTAACTCTTCTTGCTTCTCCTCCTTCTGTCAGACTCATGGGCCAGGATACAACTTCAATGTGCCCAGCAGGTTCCACTGATGTCTCATGTCAGCTACTTTCTCAACTCGTATAAATGTAATTATCTCTTCAATTGTTAATCCAGAGATAATCAAGACGGCCGTTTTCAATAGCAAAATTTTTCGAAAGAAAGTGAGTTCATTTTTGCACTGTATTTGTGATCTTATCGCCTGAAAATTCGTTTCACGTAGAACTTAATATATTACTTTATCTCTTTTACTGTAGGGATCCCACGATCTACCCATCCGGGGATATGATTGTTCAGCCTATGTTTAAATGCTAGTTTCAGTGTGTGGCGGCGAATCTTCTAATTCTGAGACGATTTTCTGATGCTGTTTAAAGTAGTACCACGCTTACAGTTTAAATAAAAGACTGGAAGAATAGGTGTATGATAGACAAATATAAAGGTTTTTGAGTCCAGATGCACGTCTAAAACGGAGAGCGTCTAAAACAGAAAGCTGCCATGGCCTTTTTCTTACGTGGAGTGAATAGATTGGGTTCTCGCCCATCCTAAGACCCAGATACCGGATAGATATCGTCGAACAATCTCTTCAAAGATCACAGGATTTCGACAGAAACTACATTTTTATAAAATTCAAAAAAGCGGATATGACTAAACCATTTTGAGGTGAGTAGATTACTGCCTGGACAGGCATCGTTCCACGATTAGAGAGTCATTAGAGATGTTTAGTGGAAATAATCGGCATGTGACTCATAGGCAGTTAAATGACAGAGCGCAAGAGTATATTTTGAAATAAAATAAATTATATAAGAAAGTGAGTTATATATTAAATTTGTTAATTTAATGTATTAGTTTGTCGAGTGTTCGATTATTAGTTCACAAAATGAGAGTGTTGCCTGCAATTTGTAACTTTTAAAAATAATTTTGTTTGTTAATATTTCTTTTTTGCATTTGAATTCGTTCTTAGAATTCGGGGGCAGTTTAGCATCAGTAATTCGAGTGCATTGTATTCTGTCTTCTTCAGGAGTCACCACAATGATATCAAAGTAACGAGGACGCTCTGTAAACTATAGGAAACTGAAACTACCTAGTGTTGTCTTTCCAGAGTATATGATGATCTTTTTAAGAAGGACTGTTTTGCTGAACGAATAATTCATCTGTGCATAAAAATTTCCTTTCGAAATGGCGCATGTAGATTTATCCCCGTCAGCGGCCATTTTTACCGGGTTTTCAGGGAAAGTTTTAGTCATTTGCAAACTAATTTTTAGGTCCGGGAGTTTTTTTTCTTGTAATTCTACAAGATATACATTTATTGTCCACTTGAAGCAAGAGTGGTAGTTGCAGTATCCTTTGTGTACTGGCATATAAAAGGTAGTCTTGCAAAACAGAGGTAATCGAACCATCTTCCGGTTTTTATGTCCATTCCTACACAGTCTTCACGTTTATTTTGTTTATTGGGCTCAGTCTTGTACCAGTTAGAATATGTCTGAAGATTTTAATAATAAACAATTGCCATTGGATCCCCGTTATGATCTACAAATAAGCCCTCCATCATAATGTCGTTATAGCCAAGCCAGATAGCGATCGAATTAAATTTTGTGATTTTTAATAATTCTTAAAATATACTGAATACGCTCACCCAAAATTGTGCCAAGCTCATCACTGTCTTTTATCGTAAGAGGGAATTTCTTTGACTTTAAACACATATTTGTGGCTTCTGAAAATGAAAGGAGATCATTTGGAAAAAGAGAATAGCATTTTCCCTTTTTACATATATCTCCTGCCTCTATTTTATTATTACTGGACTAGTTCAGAATACTTGATAAGTTCAGCAAGAATAATATTGCTAGCATTTATGGCGGCAATGTTATGGCATATATATAATATTCGACAGATGTTTGTTTTTTCTAACCACATCTGGATTATTGACAACGTATTTTGAACTTAACATGAAATTGTTAAATAATTAACCAGGCTTATAATTTATTATGTTGATTACGAATTTAAAGCTTTTGGAAATTATTATAAAATTTTAAAATTTGAATAATTACATCCTTTTATTCATGTAAAAACTTGTCAAGATGTCATGAAAAAAAGTATGCTGAAATAAAAAAAACATTGAGGTCAAAATAAGATTTTATTTGTGATGACATATTATTAAACATAACGATAGAAATGTCTTATTTTTTAACAAATTTCAAGTAAAAAGAACGATTTTCAAGACTTTGCAGGTATTTAGATTTCATATTATATCCACATACGTGACATTGACAAAGTAAGCGTAAAAACATAGGTTTTATAATCCAAATTATTAAAGTGATTATGAGAGGAAAGTGAATATGAATTATTCCATTTTTTTAAACTCGTCAAAACTGATTACTCCTGGTCCATGAGCAACAACAATGAGAAATCCGCCAAGCGCAGACAAGGATTGGAAAAACTCAAAAGAGTAATACTCGGCCGTATATGAGTTAAGGCTGGGAAGCCAGAAAGGGTGGGCAACAAGCATATTAACGACGAGAACAATTGAAAGGAGAAGAGAAGCAAACTGAGCACGATATCCGAGGACAAGCATAATGGCAGGAATTGAACAGATTGGCGCAATGACTCCCTGAAATATTATAGTATGATAGTACATAGCTTAAAATGCTTGACGTATCTACAAGACTGAACAGGATGAGTATAACAAATATTCGTCCAATAAGTTTGAAATACTCTTTCCCTTTATCGTTTTGCAGTTCTGGAAGACCAGCCACATTAGTCATCTTCTCCACAAACGATTCAGCATAAAGGAGTAGCACAACACCGCAAAGGGAAAGGGTTCTATCTGGTTATCGCTTATCAAACTTGAATATAGCAAACAGTCGCATCCGATAGACGATGTGCTACGATTAGTAAATATAATACTTGATATATTATGTTAAATAACAGAACACAACAGGCTATCCGTACTCTCCGTCGCATCATTATCATCACAACGGGAATTATTTGAGTCAATAAATTTATTATTATCATAAATGTAGCCACTGCTCTTCCTATTTTCCATACATTCACAAAATAGTTTCGCTGATCTCCATGCTTTGTTACCATCCGGAACGAATCGTCCACAAATGTACCAAGCAAAGCAATCCGCCCAAGACTTGGTAATATTTTTCGGAATCGACGGATGAACTATATTTTTTTCAAAATAAATTATACACACTCAATGCTATTTTCGTATGCACTTAGATAATCATCCAACATCGACGTGTATGTGATTTTATTTAATCTACTATACAAGTATAATTTTATTATTTATATTTACTTAATTCATTAATTAAAATACCTTTTCCATTAAAGGAAACCTTAGAGAGTATGCTCGTTTCTTATATAAATAAAGTCAACCCGTTGGAGTGATTGAATAAGACATGTGTGCAATAGAGGGACGTCACCACCTCGACCAATGCACTTAATCTTTCCTTTTTTCTATTGGATCGTTTAATGAAAGAGGACTTACCTCCGCATTAAAAAGACAACACCTATGTACGGATTTAAA
This sequence comes from Octopus sinensis, assembly GCF_006345805.1. Lineage (NCBI taxonomy): Eukaryota > Metazoa > Mollusca > Cephalopoda > Octopoda > Octopodidae > Octopus > Octopus sinensis. The sequence continues at coordinate 37,914 of NW_021835467.1, read as the reverse complement.
AAGATATGGAATGTCTGTATGCTGTCTGCAGGAGACCAAAGTCCCTAATGGCGTTAATGAAACAATAAACAGATACCGAATGCTCCTGTCGCCGTCAGACTGTCGCCATTATTAGATGGGCTTTGCAGTACGCATGGAGGCAGCTGTGGTAACCCACAGAGCATGGAATATGTCGCGCCCATAGCTGGCGACCATACCACGCTGGCGACCAGTTTAAGTCATTTTAATTAAAAAAAGGTATCTTCCAAAAGTTGTTGTATTAATATAGTCTCAATCCTTAGGTTACGTGAAAAATGACAGTGAATATAAAAATATTTTAAATGCACTACTCCAAATACCCGTACAAACTACATCTAAATCCGAAAAATACAAACTTATTAAAAAAGCGAATCAATTTATGATAATTGATGATCGGTATATTTGATATTCCTAATTCGTAGTCTCTATCTAAAGGACGATAATAACCAAAAACACAAATTTGTTATCTTTTTGGACAATTAAATGGAGATGAAGACACTGGCATTCGCTATTACCTTCCGGTCTTAGCGTGGCGTTATGGGGTCCACCATGTCAGTTCGGAAAATTCCAATCGGATATGGCAACGCTCAGGAGGCACTTAATGCCTACCGAAAAAGAACTTCTAGCTCTCAGACCCTGGGACATCGTCGTCTCAGGCCGATCATGCGGGCAGGATCGAACCTTTCAGAAGGATCTCCCTCGTTTGGATCGGCGATCACGGGAATAACTATAATTAACTGACTTTGCCCGTGTTTGGTCTTTAATAAATAAATATTCACCAAGAATGTCACTGGGGAATACTAAAGCTTCATAAGAAGTGCTGTGAATTTTATTTTACTGTGAAACGCCCTATTATCAAACAAATTAAAAAAGACTGCGAAATTTTTAAATTTGCTGGGCCGTTAAAAGTATTTTTGATTAAATATACTTAGGTATCCGATTCTAATTATCATGTAACGGCAAGAAGTCCAAATAAAAGATTCCAGGCGGATCTTATTGATGTTAGAAGAATTGGATATTGTCAAATTTTTAAAACAGACAACGGATTGGAATTCAAAAATCAACTGATGGATCAGATATGTGGAGAAAATAAAATCAAACATATTCATTGAAGACCAAACCATCCCCAGTCACAAGTTTATAAATTTGAAATAAATTAGGGTGTAATTGAGCGCTTTAACCAAACATTAACACGTGGTATGGCAAAACTGATGAATAAAGAAGGAACTAAAAATTGGAAACAATACAGCGGACATATTACAAACAAATTTCGACCTCTCTAAAAATCAAATTATACAACATGCTACTGAAACCGGTCTTATTGTACAATTTCTCTACATAAAGAAAATACGTAAAAATTGGAAACAATTTTTAGACAAAGTAACTTTTTCCTATAATACGACACACCACTCGGCGATCAATGAGACCCCCTTTAAAAGTTTAGGGATATTTCTGGAGTTAACACTGTGATTCATGAAATACCAGGTTATAATCTTATTTATAATTTAGATAAAAATAACGAGGCATCGTTTGTCGAAGATGAACTTAATGGTAAATCTACGATGTATTTATTTTTAGAAATTATGTATCTTGTCCCAATCAATAGGAGATAAAGCCGAACTAATGCTGTTATAATTCTGAAAACCTTATGGAAAATATTGAAAACACAATCTCCTAAAAGATAATGCTTTGATACAAATAAAAAACAATTTGAATAAACTTACTTAATTTATTATTTCAAATTAGAGTGTACATTATAAGAGTTTCTCAGAATATTTTGATATATCTTTGGGCGTTTTCAATGTTATTTATCCAGAAATTATTTGGAAAGTGTTAAAATAAAATTAATTCTTTGGGAAAGGAATGGCAAATTTGCAAAATGTAGAATTGCTATCTAACTATAATCTTGTTTTTTATTTGGTAGATAAATTAGATGTAATCTTTTTGAATGAATAGTCATTAGAATAATCAAATTAGGAGATGTATTAGTGAATTTGTGTGAAATGAAAGAATAAGTGATTGAGTCTGATTAAACCAAATCGAATAAATTCGAAATGAAATTAATTAAATTAGCCAATCCATTGATTGAATAAATGTCCCTCGACTGGGCAGGAGAAGCGTGGGAAAAGTCAATGATGTTGACAGCCACCTGTCCCTCACTCCAATTGGACACGTTCTCGTTCTCGTAGGCGATTATTACCGAACTCGAAACAAAGTGCCATGCTGACTGGGCCTTCAAAAGAGTGAGCATGTCCCTTAACTCAGCCAATATTTTCCGTCTCCTTCCGTCCCCCAACTTGTGGTCTTGCAGAAAAAACTTTTGCAACTCTGAAATGACAAAGACCCCTCACCGTCCCTGATAGTATGCTCGTCCAGTTGGCTCCGTCCGACTTGTAGAGGGTGTGGCAGGATCCGTCAGGTTGGTGGACCTAAAAGTGCTTCCTCTCGAATACTTTCATTCCACTTATTTGAAACATGATTTGGTCGGCTGCCGGGTACTTTTCTTTTTTGAGGAACCCAATTTTGATGTCGGCGGATGTCGGTTTGGTGAAGTTCCGGAATATGTTTTCCAAGTAAATGTACTGCCCTGCACATAAAGAAGTGCCACACCTCCTTGTTTGTCATGCGCCAGGCCATGGAATTTGGGGGAAAATGAGGACAATTTGGTGAAAAACTGGTCGGCAGAGTGGGAAATATTTTGGTAAAAGTCACCCTCCTGGTAACCGCGAGAATACTTTTTAAGTCGTTTGGCAATGAAGCCACCAGGTATTTCAAAGAAGACTTTGATGTGAAATAAGGACTACATTTGAGTGCAGTGGAGTCGAGTCCGTGGCCGGAGAGTTGGTTTGCAAGTGGGTGGAGTTTGGATATTTCAATTAGTGAACAATTTGCTGACATTGGTGTCTAAAGAAGTGTAGATGTATTGTTTTATAGGGTAGCCACCTTATAATTAAGTGTTAAATATTAATCAGTTGGTTGTATAAAACTCCCGCAACGTACCCTGTCAACTTGGAGTCGAGTTTCATGACCTGGGAGTAGAGTGTGGTATATTACATAACACCAATCAGCCTCATGGTAGTCCCCCAACAACATGATCACCTCGTCCTGGATCACGGAAATTTCGCTGCTCCTCACGGCTTTGGAATGACCCGAAAAGACAACCTTGTAAGTGTAGACGATATTGGTTTTTTAGCGCCGTGGGCCTGCAAAGTGGAAACTGAACTTGAGTCTTAGAAGTTATAGAATGTGGATTTCAAAAATTACCCTTTCGTCAGTGGCAGGCAGCTAAATGTTGCAAAAATCTTCCTCCAAATAGTTTTTGTTGATATTGGTGATGGACGGATGCGTGTCGGTCCCCAGGAAGTCCAGCACGAGATCAAAAATCTGTCCGGGGAGTCTTTTGGACTGTTCCTCTGTAACACGGCATTTCGACTTGCAGCTCGAAATGTTATGCTATGGACTGGCCAGAGGAGATGCTCCTACAGAAATCTTGTCCATACATTTAACTAAATCGATTACATATTATGCAGACAAACACAGAAGACGTTACTCACAAACTTCCATACTTACAGTGGCACGATTACCTCGAGTGATCATCGACTACTGGTGACATATCTTATTCTAAAGCGATGCTTTGGATTCTCCGGAGTACTTGCAGTTCGTACACGGGGCTGGAAATTAGCCGCGGAGATATTATGTGTTTCAGCTTCTAACCGTATAAAGTATGGGGAGGAAATACTCAAACTGTTAAACAATACTCTAATGTGTTTCCCGGACTACTATAGAGATATATTTCTACCAAAATTAAGAGATTCAAGGAGACTTTTGACAAAGAAATAGACAAATTAGCAAAAGAACAAAGGAAACTCAGTCTCCTAAAAGAATCGTCAAATTTGATCAGCCTTACCGATTCTTTAAAAGAAAACGCAACAAATGCAAACTATTTGGATGGTCATACTATTTTCAGTGGTCATACTATTTGGAGTTATTCGTTAGTTAAGGCTTCACGAAACGTTCGATTATGCGGGAAAAACCATAATTGATGACAAAAAAATCAGCAAACAAAATTGAACCCTTTTACAATGGATGAATAAATCTCAATGACCATCTGGAACAATTCAAAGAAACTCCCAGTGGACTCAGTAAAGACATCACGCGCTATGAAGTCATTTCAGCCTTGAGCAAGCTAAAAATGGAAGAGCTTCGAAACCAGACAACGTGAGGGCAGAATTATTTAAATACGCGCCGGACAAAGTGGTTGAGTTGATCTGCATAGTCTTGACCAGGACGTTTAAATGTCACAGCTTATTTGACCTAAATCCCAATTCAGAAACCTGGAAAGAAGAAGGGAAATTTTTAAAGTTTCGCCTGGTTATGCTCATGAATACGCTATCAGTGTATGTGGCAAATTATATCTCGGTGAAGTTTAAAACCGACACTGGCCTACCTCAGGACGACTCGTTATATCCGATCTTATTCATAATCTACCTGGACAAAGCTCTAAGACTTCTTCGGAAAAATAAATGTTTTATGAACGTGATAGAAGTTATTTACGCCGACGATATTGATTTTGTTTACCAAGATCAGAACTTAATGGAAAACTTATTAAAAGTGATTCCTCATTTGTTGAAGGACTGTTATTGGTATTACATCCAAGCAAAACGAAAGAAACTACCATGTCCCGCCTCGGGACAAGAAAGAAGGAGAAGTAAAAAACATGCAAGAAATTTGGATCCATCCTTAGGAACTCGGAGGATGTTATTTAAATGAAAGTGATGGCTGTTGCCTCTTTCATAAAATATAAAAGATCTGTAAATAAGAACCCGCATTTGAATTCGACTGTAGAACACCTTTGTCGAATCGATCCTGCTCTACAACACGGGGACCTGGGGTCTAACCGCCAAAGAACTAAATCAACTCACCTCTTTTCACAGAAAACAATTAAGTAAGAATACTCATACGAATTTGCTGGCCGAAAAAGATGAGCAAAGAACTCTATAAAATTACTCATGCATCCTAGATCGCAAAAAAGTGATGTCCAGGAAGTTGGGACCGATCAAAAAATTGTCGGATTTTAGAAATCAGCGGATTCGAGAAAGTTTGTTAAAAGTAGATTTTTTCTTCGCAAATTCGCAATCAAAATCACTATCACTTAGACATTTATTAAACATTTCGCAGCTAATACATTCTTTATTAAATGGTATAAGTAGCATGATTTACAAAGTTAAAATTTTTAAAACACCTTAGACTTTTTAATATTCTTATTATTACATGCTTTCTTTTATCCAAACCGGAACAAATAGTCCATAATAGTAATAAAAATCGATCATTTGACAATTTTATTTCATTCCTTGATTTAGTACACACACTTTTAGAAGGAATCGCCTTGTAACAATTACCGGTTTCACCTACATTATAAACATTTTCCAATTCAATTTATTTAATTTTAAACTAATTGTGTCACTAAAATTACCAATAGATTTTTTATCACGATTTACCGATCCACTGTCTTCATGAAATTTTCTTAGCTTAAAGAACGGATTCGAGAATCATCTATATGACATTTCAAATTTTTAAATAAAACAGGCGGATTTGAGAAGCGACAGATTCGTGAAGCAGTGGATTCAAAAGGTTTCACTGTAATTGTTGGATTCTAGCTTTTGTGTGATCTTGGGAAATTTTTTACTTAAACTGTAGCTATGCCATTTTTGAGTGTTGATTATAGGTTCAATCTCCGTTTGTCTAATTTACAATTTTTCATGTTCCATGATAAGATCTGATTTACTGCTTGGATTGACTTGAAACTATTTAAAAGTCTTTCAGAAACGTGACGATTACTTTCTAAACAATATTTATTAAGCGTCTATTTGTCACTGTTTAACTTATTATCCGTAACAGTTACGATTAATTACGGGTTGAGTTTTTATAATATTACATGGTGCGCAAATTAACTTCTAAATTTACTGAATGTGTACACATTTTAAAGAAAATATATGGATGCCAAACTTCTGCAGAAACTGTCAAAGAGATATCAAAAAGCATAATGACGAGCTTAAAGAACTCGAGTTTCTTCCACCACAAAAAGAAAGCATTGATTCGGTAAGTTAATAGTTTTTACTTTTTTATGAGTCTGAAAACTCGCAGCACAAGAGTTTTGACATAGCAGAAGGTATTTAGTGTTGATATAATTAATCAGAATTTGCTGAAATACGGAGGCAGATTATACCCAGCGACATTTTGTCTAAAAATCAGTTGAATAGCACACAATTGGTTTTTAATTCTTCAGAAAATGACATTGAATCATCTGAATCAGTAATGTTTTGTTGAAATTAGTTATTATCAGATTACAGATTATATTCAAAAAAACGTCATCTTTACCGTATTACAATCTAAAAAATTAATTATCAATTAGGAAAATACTGAAGAAAAGACAGATATTTATAATGTGCTTAAAAGCCAAAGTTTTAATAGCTCATCTGAAAAGTTTAATATGACGTCCTTTAATATAACTGAAGTACTGTATCACGATATTCCTACAGAAATGTTACAATTTTATTTCGCAAGCCCCATGCTTAAAATTCTATTTGAACAACTTGATTTCTCCATTCCAATTAATATGAAACTATGCAAAATTGTAGAAAAATTAGTTTTGCTGAAAAATAAAATCCTCAACATGGAAAGACTTTCTATCCAGACCAATATTTCTTTTTCTAGTAATTCTAAAATTGTAGGAGCCACAAATGATTATATAATTTCTTTTTCTAAAAGGGATAAGTTTTTCCAAATAGTAATTGCTTATAGTTTAATATTTTAGCTTTCCGTTCGTGAATTTGTTTTGCTTGAAGCATTTGTGGACCCCATATACTCAAAAGCAATCAAAACAAAAAAAGGAAAGGACTTTCATAATTACGGGTTAAAAGTCTCCGCAGCGTCAGTAAAGACATTTGAACAGTGGAGTCTTCAGTTGAAGACATGTAAAAATTCTATAAAATCAACAATATATTTGATTACTCAAATGGCAATGTGCTTGCCAAAGCTAGCTGGTTACTTAGTTAGCAAGTTGAGTCTTAATGATCTACTTGTGGTTACCTCAGAAAATAATTTTAACAAGCTGGTTGTCATTGCTTTTGTTGGTCAAGAAGAAACTGATTTTACGGACACAATAAAAATTAGTGAATATCTTTTAAGGGAAAATATTAAAAGTTTTGATAACCACAAAAAATATTTTCTATTGGTTGATAAACTTAAGCAAGTTGCATCTGTTTTGAATAATATAATATTTGATAAATGCAAAACTAAAAGCATCGTCAATTTTTCAGAATTCACTGGACATATGACTCTAATGAGTCTAGTATTACTAATTTCACTACATCTAACAATGGCAGATGTGTTCAATTATAACGTGACAGCCACCACAATCATGAACAAAATAAAAATTTCTGATCTAATGAACCAAATATTGGGGAATTCACTCATTTTTCATGCTGATATCATTAATTTACTGATCAGTGGAATGTGTGTTGATAATTGTACAATCCTTATGAACACGAATCTAATTGTCCTATTGTGCCAGGCTTGTTCCTTTTATTATTAATATATTTCATTGATTTGTCACTTTTTAAGTTACAAAAAATTTTGTTGAAACCAAATCAAATTTAACTAAGGTTACATTATTTAATTAACATTTTCACGCTTTATTGTTGGAAATCTCTCTTTCATTTAAGGGGAGAATCTGCTATTAGTTCCTTACTCTTATCGCTCTCTAACTCTCCGCCAAACAAAGTTGTTATATGTCCCATAGCTTCAATTGACGTGTCCCAAAAGCATGTCAGTTTCACAAGTTGGTCGGTAGCAGAGGCGTATTTATCACCAGATACCTTCATCCCATGCTTGTATTTAATTAGCATACTTTCAAGAGTTCCATTCAGTACAACAGATTCTAGTTGCTTTTTCAATGGTTATTTTATCATGTAATATTTAAAGCATTTGAGACAACTTGTCACTTTTTTAAATAATTTAATATACACTAATAATATAACTACTCGTTAATTCTTTTTGGCAGTTGGTGGTTAAGATCGATTTTTGTCTAAATTCCGAGCTTCAATATTACGAAGATGCTCTTCGGTACTGTAAGCACAAAATTAGATCCAACAAATATTAAAATTGTCTTTGGAATTTAGTTTAGTGTATGGTGGTTTTTAATGAGAAGAAACTTTCTTAAAAACAAAACTTTTTACACTATCGGTACCACATATAATTCTGGTAAAAATATTGTTTGAAATAAAACGAATATTTCATTCCCACCAGTTTCACCTTATTATCATTCCCATCAGTTTCACCACAATTGCTGCTGAGAATAAAAAATGGAAAGCTGAGTGCAATAAATTACATAAAGCAAATCCAAACTTTTGGAAGGTTTTCGGAAAATTATCCACTTCAAAATCCGAGGAAACAATACCGAAACTGTTAAATCAAGATGGATCCCCCGCTTCTCTTGAAGAAATCCCAAATATATTTGGAGACAGTCTTAAAGAAACTCAGGAGGTCAACCCGGACTTACAGTTATCTGGCCCAGCACTGTGTCATATGAAAAAAGAATTGGATGGACTCCTCAGCTTGTTGCCTTTGTGCACGAAAGCTATAACTTGCAAAGACGTGGAGGACGCAATAAAATGCTCAAAGGATAATGCCCCGGGAAGAGACAAGATAACAATGCGATTGTTCAAAGAAGCACCGAGGGAACTTTATGAATATTTGAGATGTCTCTTCTCCTGTAGTCTTCATTTGGGATACGTCCCCTCCTCCTGGAAATTAACGGAGGTTAGGATGATACTAAAGCCGGGAAAACCTCGCTATTTGCCAACAAGCTATAGGCCGATAAGCCTGATTCCTTCCATCAGCCGAATCATGGAAAGGATAATGCTGTGGAGACTCTCGGAACATGTGGAGAGCAAAAATATTCTAAAAAATGTGCAGTGGGGTTTCCGCAGAAATCGCTCTTGTGGGGACTGTCATTATACGGTAAATTCGTTAATTATGAAGGCTCTGGATACCAAGGGATCTCTGACGATGGCCTGTCTTGACATTTCGAAGGCATTCGACAGTGTATGGCATTTTGGCCTTCTGAGACATCTGGCGAAGTGTCAGATAGATAGAGAACTGTTCCTATGGTTACAGGACTTCCTCCGCGACAGACGATCGGTGGTAAGCTTACTGAACCACGACTCGGATGAGCTAAAATTAAAAAGAGGTGTCCCCCAGGGATCAGTACTCAGTCCTCTGTTATTTAACATTGTCATGAGTAATCTACCTTCCCCAAACAATGTACGGACGGAAATTCTAATGATGATGTGGTCATCCTCGATGCTTCACCGAAACCTGCCTTATCTGAACAACGAATGCTGTCATATATGGAAGAAATCGAAGTTTGGTGCAGAAATAACATGCTGGTTGTCGCACGTGAGAAGTCTGCCCTGTTGAGAATCACAGAAAGTAGAAATCTTAAAAATTCACCTTGTCTGATTACTAACATACCACGACAACATTCAATAAAATACCTGGGATTGCAAATTGAAGAAAATGGTAAATACACTGAAAATGCGAAAATTCGAAAAAAAGAAAGCAACAAACGCACTGTTTTGCTTAAGAAAGTTAAATCTGGAACCAGATACTTTCCTTTATGTTTTTAACACGGTGTACTTACCAGGACTTATATTTGGAAAAGAGGCATGGTACTTCTCTAGAAAGAGGAGTTCCATTATCGAGAAGTTTGAGAAAACTCGGAGACTGGCGTTAAAAATCGCCTACTCCCAAAGCCTGGAATGGCCGATTCCCCCATGGCTCGAGGCTAAAACGCCTACGGTGGGGGAAATCGTTGAAAAAAACATCAAAAACTACAAACTCTGGTCAACAGTCACTGGGACTTACCTGCAAAGGTAATTCTATACTGAGAGGTTGGGGTCCCTCCTTTCTTTTTGTTTCGCGGAAGAAGTCGGTAAGCAAGCCTTACCGTTTCATTAATTATTACCCCACATACTATTCGTTGTTACCTAAATAAAGTTGTTGATTGATTGATCTTATTATCATTGCAATGGAATCAAAAATTCGGAATAGAACACGTAAAATAGATTCAGTATTATTTTGAACTAGTATAACGAGATCAAATTAAAAAATATTAGTTCAAATACTTGTAATGTCAATTGGAGTGTACTTTGTCTTGCCAACGTCGAAGGGAAGGTATCCGTGATTGATCATATGCTAAAAAAACAATTACATTGATTACCTTAACACGCCCGAAAAGTGTAAAAAATAATAAGAAGAGAAAGTAGCCCGCAAGAATAGGAACATATACAGGTATATCGAGAAAGTTAAATAAAGTCAAAACGAGTCCGATGGAAATGGATGTAGTTCCTCGCAACCAAAAAAAAATAAACAAATTTACCAGAATTTGAATTCAGGAAGTATTCTTACAAATGGTCGAAATTCTTTTTCCACTTGATTTGGGAGGTTATAATTATCATCAGGTAAAAAACGTGGAGAAATAAATTCAACAAACCATTTCAGCAAATGGAGGCCCAAAATATAGGCAACCACGTACCAGCCTTGACCGATTATGATACGCAATGCAAAGCATAGAAGTAGAAGTGATGTACAAAACCATCTTAATTTTGAGTATATTGTTAGTCTTTCAATGATTCTGTCACAGTTCTATCCAAATGATGATTTTTAGTCTTACCATTCTTAATACGTACACATCATCCCGTTATAATTTATTTATCTTTAAATTACTAATTAACGATTTAAAAAAATTAATGGAATTTTAAAAGTGGAATAATATCTTTTCCAAATAGTATTGATTTCAACTTCATTTTCTTTGCCGTTTCCTATTTTCAGGCTCATGGGCTGGAATACAGGTTCCACTAATATCTCGTAGTGGGTCTATTTCAGTCGCTCATTGATTGTCCCAACATTCATTGCGAAACTTGTTAGGTGATTCGCCGGCGTAGCTAAAAGTTTGTGTTTCGGACGCATGCTTTCTTTTGTCTTTTTAATCACGATCGTCTGGACATAGACACGAGTTGAATCTTCGACTTTTATGATAGTGCTTGTAAAATTAAATATTATTCTATCCCTGTGAGAACCAATGATACGACGGTTGCAACTACTAACACTGCTGTCAAAAAATACGTTGCAGTCCTGAATCATACACAGCATTCCCTCCGATCTTGGAGAGTTCAGATTGGGGAAACATTCGCTTACTTTTATGCATCACAGAAACCAATCCCTCTCCTAGTCGGTCTGTTAGAAAATAAAGTCTATCTTTGTTTCCAGGTTTCATGCGTGCTCAGTGGCGTATCTTGCGCAGATTCTTTCCAATATTTTCAAATTCACATGGTTCGATATCAGTGAGCCGGATACGTACTTATATAACGACAATGCATGCTCATTAACAGCCTTAAAAAATTTCATAATTCAGTTTCAAATCTGCCGGGCTATTAATCCTACTTTTAACTGCATCCGAGATTAAAGTCATCGTATTATTTTTCAGGACGCTGCTATCCATGTTTTCCAATACTCAAAAGTAACGATAATTATTTATTTTGTCAAACAGGGTGGCTTTTTTACTCAACCTCTCAAGATTAGTTTCAGACTTTTCAACATTTTGGTCCAATGGGGTTGCTTGAAAGAATTTATCAACCTCGGCCATCAACCTAATTACAGTGTCATCCTCCCGTGCAAACACTTTTAGGTCGTCCATTAATAACAAGTGGTTCGTTAAGTATATCTGAGCGTTCTTAATACATTTGGAAATTTGCATTCAATATTCTACTCAGGGGGTCCAGGACGAGCACAAAGATTTGCGGCGATAAAGAATCACCTTGCAAACCATCCCTCTTCATTCTAACTTCACCAATTTCTTTTTGATAAAAATTTAGCTTAATGAATAATTCAATGTAGGTCCTCAATTTGTTGTTCACACATGTTACAAGTTAATATATATTTTCCATGCAAATAATTGGCCTCAGGTTGTTAGGTGAGTCACAAATTTCTTTTTTTAGAATGAGATAGGTCATTTCGACAAAGAACTACTTACAACTTTCTTACAGAGGTCATTGTGTACTGCAAAGAATTTTTTCAAGAAAAAGTTATTATATGCCATAACATCCACAGATCTTCCAATTTAACGGCTGAATAATAATCTCAATAATGATGTCGTTTCCAAAATCAGCAGTTGTGTCCTCAGCACCAATCACCTTATTATCCAATCAAATCAATTTCGCACGGATTCATGTTTTACCCAACACTCTCTCAGAATTAGAGAGAAAACTATAAAATTATATCTATTTAAGGATTATTTATTTTGACCGCTTTTTAATGAGGCGAAGTTGAAAAAAAGCGGTTGCTGTTAAACTCCGAAACAAATCACAGTTAAAAAATCGATAATCGAATTAACAACAAAAAGTTGTTTTTTGCTTAAACTAAAAAAACAATAAGCAAAAATAAAATTATCTTTTTTAAGGATTTTTTCAATCTTTCTAATTTTAAGAATTAATTAATTACGATACTCGGCATCTTCTCCGAAGAGTCTCATTTGCGATCTTCCGGGGGAACCGCCAGGCCATCTTACGCCGGCAGTTCTATATAATTTTTGTCTGTGTTTTTATCTCTGTCTAATAAAAAAACTCAATTAATTATAAAATCAAACATTTTATATTTATATGCTTATTTTATAATAAATCTAGGTTAATTAAAACTTAATGAACAATGAGAATTAAAAAAGCTAACTAATCCTGTTTATTTATATTTTGAAAATAACTAATTCTACCATAAGGATAACTATAAGGCGGAATTCTAAAAAATGAAGTTTGCCATTTTTGAAAAATATTTAAGGCATAAATACTTATATATTTACGTTGCTTTACTCCTCTCACATGCTAGCTGCAAACAACTTTCTTCAAAAATCTTATCCAAAAGAATAACCATAGACTGCACGTAATGCGTTCAGCTTGCGCCTGGCTTTAGTAAATATCGTATTCATGTAAGTAGGAAACTCAGAGATTGTTCATGAAATCCGAAATTTAGGGTTTTTTTTATGGGTAAACGATTCTCAAATACAAAGAGTTCATGATTGAGATCACGTTTCGTCGTGAAGAGCGTTTAGTTCGATTTAGATGTTGAAATGGATAGCTGCTTGATTTATAATCAAGCAGCAATAGAATCCAGATAAATTGTAAGTAATTTGTGGCCATTGATAGATTACTATCTCTTGATGCAATGATTATGTCGTCGGCAAATGAGACTAGTAATTTATTCTTGGTGACTGGTGCGTCACTTAAATAGAACTTTAAGAAAGTTGGCGATAGCACTGAGCCTTGCGGGACTCCATTCAGCAGGTATCTAAATGGGAACTTGTATTCTCTGACATCTGTTTGACCTAAGCAGCTCGATAAAAAGGAAATTTAATTAATCTAACTTTTAATTCCTTCTTTAATATATTTCAAAATTAAAATCGAATAAACTTTGATGAGTTAACAAAAAATTAATTACGAGTTAAAATTAATCTTTAAAATAAAATTTGAGTATTTTTTAAATCAGACTTATCAGATTTAATGCATCTCATACATGACTGTACAATAGCTGATACAAAAAGTAAAACAGATGCGAAATAAAATGTGCCTTTGAGGCCAATGATTTTGCTTAAAATGCCTAAAAATGAAAATACACACGGAAAGTAAACTTGAAGTGTATAATCCTATAAAAACGGAGATTCCTCTGAAAAAAAGATAAAAGGATAGAGAAGAAGTGAGTCTTCGAAGACCAACAATTTCACTCAAAATAGACTGCCACGTAGTCAATAAAATCCCTAAAAATATTTAGAAAAAATTACAGACCATATGTAAAACCAAAAAACAAACAAACAACGACCAATGGATAGAAATGTCTTTCTAATGAAGCAATAATAGCACAGGAAACGGAAGAGAGAAAGAAAGCAAATTCACTCAACCTGGACGGAGTAAATTTGTAAATACTAATAAACACTCCGCAAAAGAGCTGCCCAAGGATTGATCCTCCTCCTAAAAATATAAAATTAAAATCAACCAATTATAGATGGCAAGTATTGTGCCAAAGGTGTAAATTCTCCTGCGAAAAGTACGATAAAAACCATTGGAATAAACGAGCCCCAACTGAATAAACTAATGGAGACAAAATAAAGAACGAGACGAGGAAGTCGGAAAATAGACCAGTCGAGTACAATGGACAAGATATGTTTTAAATTGCCAAAAATAGTATGGTACATTTCTATTTTAGGAACGTGGATGTTATCGAGAAAATCAGATTTATCATTCAATAGTCCTTTCTTTATCATTTGTTTTCTAGACCCCATGTAAAAAATATCGATCCTGTATATAGGTTTCAGCATCATGTTTTCAATCCATTTCTTGAGGAAATTAAATGTTTGTTTGTCAATAAAAGAATTATTTGAAGAAATTATGTTTCTATCTCCGTATTTTAGCCTGAAAATATCTTCTTCGCTGTGACTGTTAAATTTAATATTTTTCTTTCCTGATTTCGAGCGTTCAATTACGTCGTTAATTTGACTGAGTAAACCAGAGAATGTTGAATTAACATTATTATAATTGACAACTTGATTATAAAAACTATTTGCGTGTGATTTTAAATGATTGATTTTTTGTGGAGTAGTTTTTGGAACATAGTTATGTCGGGAACTAAGGACGTTGTATATCTCTTCCAATTCTTTGGCAGTCGAGACCTGTCTAAATATTCCAGGTTTCGTGGTAAAAGTTGCGTTTCTGTTCAAATTATTCATAAAAGAAAAGTTCTCATAAATTTTCTACCAACAATCTAAGAAATAAAAACTTTTGTTTTTTGCTGATAATAAGTCTTGAAATTTATTTTTCGAGGCTTGGAGTCGCTGCAAATGATAGTGTCGGTTGACCTTTTCTCAATAGGATAAAATTGATCCACATCGAATGATTCTTTACTGAAATAAGATTCGTGGTTTCTAACCAAGGATCAATGCTGACGTTTCCCAGATCTCTCATATATACTGCAGAAGAATCATCACCCAAATCAACGCTTATTTTCTCTGATTGATTTTTGAAATTGTTTTCGTAATCTTCGGCCAATTTTAGAGGAAAATATAAGGGTCCAAGAATGAGCAATAAAAAACAAAGTCCTCCCCAAAAGAAGAAAATGAATCTAAATCCATGCTTGTTAACAATCATAGAAGTTAGAAAAGGCATTAGAATGGACCCTAGTCCACTTCCTACTCCTGTAATACTGTAAGCCAGAGCCCGTTTTTTATCAAAATAAAGACTAATCATAACTTGAGCACACATTACACACATACTGAAAGAGATACCTAAAATTTATTAAATTAAACTTTTGCGACCTGGAAGTACTCCAAATGTGAAGGCAATGAGTTTCACGGAAACAACGAAATAAGTCAATGTCACTGACAGAGTAGCTATCAATCCAAAGAATATTACAATAGTTCGCGGTTTTAGTTTATCCATCAGAATAGCAGCCATTGGAGCTATGTAAGGAGACTTATCTAGTCAAAAGAATAATACACGAAATGTATGTGAAGAGAATGAGCAGAGACAAGACCAATGTCGTTTCTTCGATCGAACTGTTGTAGTAACGCTGAAGTTCAGGAAGGATAATTCCAGCGGAACCATTAATCCCATCAACCGTAAAATTCAAGAAGAATGTGGCAATAACTGTCAACCATCCAAACCCTCCTTCAGGCATGGAAGGAGGAGTAATCATTGTCGATATCAGCTTTTCTTCTATATTTCGGTCACCAGGAAAGGGAAGGTTAGTTAGTTCAGACTCGATGTTCAAATTATACTCCAATTTATTATTTCCAAGGTCCATAACACAATATAATTTTAAAAAAAAAAAAAAAAAAAAAAAAAAAAAAAAAATTTATCAATTTTTATGTGAACAATTATATTTCCTGCGTTTATGATTAAAAGATAAAATTATAGCGAGTATGTTTTAGGCAATTTATTGATATTTGGAGAGTGGAAAAGAGATTTTATAATATTTGAAATTAACTTCAACGTTATAATAATTAAAGTATTTAACATTAACCTTGAATTAAAAATCCACTTATCTTGATAATCTGTGGTTTTTAGAAAGAATCAAAAATTGTTGCTTTGTGTAAAAAGAAATTAATGTATAATTAAAATCCCAATATTAAATGACGAATAAAAAGCTAACGTCAACTAAATATCTGATTGTTTATCTAAGCTGTTATTAATTTTATGCGTAATAATTAGGGCAACATTTTTATTGATTTTGTTTAGAATCGAAAATGATCGTTCCACTGAGCAGGATGCAGTCTGACATTTAATCAAAAAAGAAAAATCCGAAAATGAAATGATTATTAAAATTCTTTATTTTTGTGATATCATTAAAATTCATCCTTTTGTTAATTTTAATTTTGTATTCCACAATCGTCTTTTTTAAAATCCAATTTTTCAAATAATTTTGCCCAATACAACTTGGAGTCGGCGTCCAAGGCGGCTGTGAAGCCGTAGTCCATGCAACAAGGAAGCTCATTTCCGCCTCACAAAATAGGCCGAATAACCCTTGCCTTCTAGTCAAGCTGGTCCTGATTAACGCCTTTAACAGCGTTCGTCGGGACGTAGTATTTGAATCTATTATCCGGCGTTCACCTTTTATTGCCCGCCTGGTCGCATTGACTTACGGTCGCCCCAGCCTCCTTATCGCTGGCGATCACTCAATCTCGTCCTGCAACGGTGTCCAACAAAGCGACCCTCTGGGTCCTCTTCTCTTTGCCCTGGCAATCGATCCCGTTGCCAGAAGTGTATCCTTCGTTTTCAATGCGTGGTATTTGGACGATGCCACTATCGGAGGTACTCTCGAATCCGTTCTTGACGACCTGAGAGTTTTAATTTCTGCATTAAACGCAATTGGCCTCGAAATCAATTCCCCAAAATCTGAAATCTTTAACATCAGTTATGATGTCTACCGTTTCTCCGTTGCCCATGGTTCTATCGAATCATTACTTCCCAACATCCATGTCACCTCGCCCAGTAATCTCAAGATTCTGGGTTCCCCGATTTTTAACACCGGTGTCGTTTGGATATTATCAGAAAAAACACCAAACCTTGTATCAATGTCCCGTAATCTTGGTATCATCGATTCCCATTCGGCCCTGTTTCTATTGAGGAACTGTTTCGCCATCCCCAAACTATTGTTTACACTTAGAAGCGCTCCATGCTTTGCCAATCCCGAAAGCCTCTCCAGATTCGACCATGCTCTCAGGACTTGCCTCGAATCAATATGTAATGCCTTCTTTGACGATCTTGGCTGGGAACAGGCAACACTCCCCATCGGTCGTGGCGGCATCGGTGTGCGGTCAGCCACTGACCTTTCTTTGCCAGCATTTCTTTCTCCTACACATGCCACGAGCACCCTTGTCCAAGAGATTCTCCAACCCGTTACCGAATCTCCTATGGACTCAGAGTCAGTCGCCGCAGAAAGTCGCTGGCTTGGGATGTCTCTTGAGCTTCCACAGAATACACACGCACAAGACGAATGGGACAGGATTCTCTGTGATCAGAAGTCGAACAACCTCAAGCCTAAGTTTAACCAACATCACTTGGCTTGTTTATTGGCTCCCTCGCAACCATATTCGGGGGCTTGGTTGACCGCTATCCCTATGGGATCTATTGGAACCTTATTGAACGACGATTGCCTGAGGATCGTCGTCTCATTGCGCCTGGGACTAAACGTATGCCGAAAACACCGGTGCCGCTGTGGATCGACTGTTGACCCCTTTGAATTGCACCCATTATCGTGCCAGAAAAGCTCCGGACGCTTTCCCCGACACATTGCCCTGAACGACATAGTTAAGCGGACCCTTGAAACTGCCGGATTCCCATCACAGTTGGAACCGGTCGGCCAGGTTCGGGAGGATGGTAAACGTCCTGACGGCCTAACGACTTTCCCTTTCGAAAATGGCCGCAGAGCCGGGCTCCGCAGCTAACCTGGCCGAAACGCTAAAAATCAAGAAATACAGTGCATTATCTCACCGCAGTGGAGACGTCGGGAGTCCTCGGTCCCAGAACTAAAAAATTCCGGTACTTTTGTAGTAGTCTACAGCCACTTTTTAGCGAGTTTCAAAATAATACTATTTTTTCCAGTGATAATATATGTGTTTTATAATTAATTACAATAAAATAAAATAATAATCCCACGTGTTATAAATTTAAATGTGACGTGAACTCAACCTGTTCAATTTACCAAAAGACGCCACCGTTATGGTATTGTCACAAAAGAGAGTGCAGAACTAGTTCTGGATTGAAAGCCGGTATAAAATACGTTGTAAAAATGTACAGGAACTTGGCTAGAGGGAGCCAGAGTACCTTTGGAGGATATCATAAAATTTATTTTCTTGTGGGCCAATAACATATCATCGGTCAAAGGAAAGGATATTCTTCGGAATTCCTTGAAAGTGCAGGATATCATCATTTAACTTATTAAACTGGGGGACCTGGCAAGCAGAAGGAGAAATGATCATCGGGAACGGACATGGCTTTTCCAACGCATATCAATAGCCATTTTGCGTGGGAATTGCCATTCCATCTTATCCTCTGCTACTAATTAAATACGTGTTCAGTTTTTGAATTCTAATTTAAAAAAAAATTTTATGCTCTATTTATAGTAAGATTGGTCGATTCTAAATCATCAAGTAAATCTAATAACTAGAGCAACATTTTTATTGACTTAAAAAAATAAAAATTGCCCTTAAAAAGTCAATGTAATTGACCTTAAAATTTTAAAAATTGACCAAATAATTGACCGTAAAAATACTACTTTATTTTCATATATAAACTACGTTTATGAAAATTTAAAGTATTTTTATTCATCGTTTATCGAGTTATTTACAATTAAGTAATATTTTACATTATCCACTTTAAAATTCCTATCCTTGGTTAAGATTTTGTTAAGAATCGAAAATGATCGTTCTACTGCGCACGATGTTGCCTGACATTCAATCAACAAAGAATAATCTAAAGGTGAAATGGAATGATCATCGAAATTCACAATTTTTGTGATATCATTGGAATTCATCCTTTCGATAATATAATTTTTTATTCCACACACGTCTTCTTTAAAATCCAATGTTTTCAAATAATTGAATGCTTTTTTTATAGTAAAATTGGTCGATTCTAAATCATCAAGCAAATGTAATAACGGTGAATATTGTGATATTAGCGTCGTTAGATCTTCATGAAGTTGTTAACTAAATAAACATTCTTTCACTCTTTTAATAAGCAAAAAATCTCCTTCGAAGGAAGTGTATAACATTTGGCAAGTTTGTAGTATAGTAAAAAAACAGCTATAAGCCAGCTCCCTCATTTCTTAACTATTGGTTCTGGTGGGTACCCAATTTCTTTAAATAATTGTCTTCGATAATTGTTTTTACAACTAATGGTTCGACACAAGCAATCTATTTGTTGACTTCGAAATAATTTACTTTTATTTTAAATGCACAATTATATACTAAATGAGCAAAATTAACGTTTTTCGGGAAATTCGGTGTTAGAGTAAGAGTATATGGACAAAAAAGAAATACTATATTTTTTCAACTAAAAAACTGATTCTTTAACATTTAATGTCACCGTCCAGACCGGCCGGGGCGCCAGATTGGTCAGGTCAATTATCTAAATACAAAACAAATATTTTTCCTACAAAACATTTCATTGCAAAAAAATATTGATAATAAAAAAATAAAATCTTATTAATAAAAAAGTTCTAAAAAGTTGAAAAGATTATGTCGCGAGCGCTGAGAGCGACTTTGACGCCTAACAAGCCTGTCATCAACAAATATATTTATTAAATTATTTAAAATTTTAACATGATTTAAAATTAAAATTGAAATAACTTAAGTTTTCCATTGAATCCCATAAAATAATTTATAAGTAGACCTTAATATAAAAAGTAAAATCAATGAATACTGAACGCTAATTTGGTTTAGGTTGTGAGGGGGGTAATAATTTGACAGATCTCATTGCTATTTCTCGTTTCAATCTCTAAAATTAGGTCTTCTAATCACAAATGAACTGTGCAGACAGGCTTGCTCCTTCAGAAGATTCTTGTTTTGAAATTTTAATAAATTATGAAGCATTTAGATTTTTTCTCGTTATTCTAAAATATCAATTATAAATTTTAAAATATTATTTTTATTTATGAAATCGGTTTTAAAGCACATTCTGCTTTGGCATCAATTTTAACCCAAATACCAGCACGATTTTAATTTTTGTAATCGAATATATTTAAACCCAAATACCACACTCTCAAAACAGTCTGTTGTCAGAAGAACTGAAAGTATTTCTGAAAATTTTGCTAAAAATCCCATTAACTTTTAATTATAAAACAAAATTTTGTTATTAAAATATATAAGTCAATCGACAAAAAATTTCAATATGAAAAGTAGCTCACCGACATTTCAACCAAATAACAAATTTGTTTTTCTTAACATCAGTTTCATCCAAAATCAAAAAACCGTGACAATTAAACTATTCAAACTAACTTTGATATTTGAAATTAAATTAATTATTTCTGATATTTTTTGTTGAGCTAAAATTTCTACTATATTGCGGCAAGTAAACTCTGAAAGAAGTGAGACTAAAGTCTAACTCTGAATTGAAATTGACTTTATTGATTTATTTTTCCCTAGTAATAAGTATTCCGGTTCTTTGTATCTTAAGAAAATGTTAGATGGTCGCCATAAATGACAAAAAGAACCGAGTTCTGTTTAAACTTATCTTCTATGCTCAATCCAATCAAATTGAACTTTTAAAAATTTGCCATTTCCAATAAAATATTCAAAATGTAATTAAAAAGTCACATACTTAAAAGAAACTATGCATCTATTCTGGAAAAATCTCCTTTTAGTCTAAAGTCTAAAATGATTCTAAAATGCAGGATTCTTAAAGTCCTCATTTTTCTAAATCTTTTCTGGAAATTAGGAACGAGCTTTTTGCCAAAATGGGTACAACGTTTAAATGAAATATAAATTAAAGACATTTTTTACATCAAATATCAAGATATTATTCTGTCAATTTCTGCCCAGTCAATGATCTCACTGATATCATTGGTGCTGACAAGAGATATTTCGTCCTGTGTATTCATTTTCATTTCACATTCATTTATATCGGAAAATATTTTGAATTTATTTTTTACTTGAGTTTTATTCTTTGAGATCATTTTATTTATCGAAGACAGACGTGATGTCCCTTAGTAATATATATAAATATTAGTTGCCATATATTTTTTGTAATTGTTGACGGCTTGTTTGACTATTCTTCGATTTTGAAACCATTAAATTTGATTCTTTTTTATTGCATTGAATTTCCGTCAGCTTAAATTGATAAAAAATTAACAAACATATGACAGAGCCATTCGGTATGCATCGGAGTTTCTTTTTTGTTTTGCTTTTGTTTCATTAAAATTGTTCGATCGTTTTATAGGATCCTAATTTAACTTTTATTTTAATGACTTTTTTGTTGAAAAATGGTGCTCTTTCTTGTTTAATTGCCAGGTTTCTGTCATTTATATACGTTTGATTCCTTTTGTAAAAAGAATTCCGCATCCATTGCCTTATAGTTGCACTATTTGTTGCAGGTTGTTTTTTAAGATTTAATTTAGAATCTTCATCTAATTTCAAAAGGACTTGATCTGTCGCATCATCTCCAACCTCAATGTAATTGAGTAAGGAATCAATATCTGGTTCAATGTCGTAGCTTGAATATAAAATTATTCAAATACCTATGAATACTGTCGATTTGATCATTTTCTATTTTTTCACTAAGAATGTTGTCGCGAGTTTTTTGATCCAAAGCATTAGGATGGTCGTAATTGGACTCTTTTTTGTAATTAATAAATAATTTCTCGTCTCTTTTAACAAAAGTGTTTTCAGAATCAAATGACGGTTTCGTAAATTCCAATTCTCTACTCTTGCTTTGAATCTCTGTAAAATCTTCAGTTTGTGTTGTTTGGTCGTTTAAAGAAAAAGGATTGATTGGTGATGTTGAGCTATTCACTAAAATGCACGATACAACGACATCAGTAGAACAACTTATATCTTTTTTGTTGGATACCAAAATCGGAGAACTGGATCTTTCTGTAAATGTCGTTATTAGATCTGTAGAAGTCGCTGTATTTATAAGTTTTGGATGTTCGGCTTCGACATAAACACTTTTACCAAAAGTTTGCGGAGTTTTGTAAATAGACATTTCCCGGTTCACGTTTTCTGCTTTTTCAAAAGGTTTTGACCAAGATTTATTTTCCTGAGGATAAATCTCAGAATCAATTGTCTTTTTTGAATTAGACGATAGAGATTTTTCTATTATATTTGTTGGTTCATTCTGATTTTATTTAAACTAAAAAACTTTTTTTTCCACAAACAAATCGCGAACAGCCTGAGCTGCCTGCAGTTGCCAAGTGGCGTAGTCCGAGGAAGAATTTCTACGACACATTTCCTGTGCAAATTGCACTTTATGTAAAAATTAATAAATAACTTTTTTTGTCATCTAAAGTATCCCAATTTGGTGTCGAGTTTACAATCACATCTTTATGCTTTAATATATATTCAAATACTTGACGCCTTGGAAAGTTCCTTGATTTTTATTGTCTGAGTAGAGCGAGAATGTGAAGGTATGTTTGGAATTATAATCTGAGGCAGAAACATTTTTTCCGTTTTTTGTGTCTTGATCATGTCTATAACTAATTTATAGTCTTCGGCAGATTTGTATCCTAGAAAATTTAAATTACTTTGCGACCATATTCATAAGGCGTAGTTCTCAAATGTAAAGGGAAAAATGGTGTATTGTTTTTATTGAGGGTATTTCCCAAATTAAAACCTCCCCTGAAATTATTTGAAGATTGATTTGCGGGAATAAACTTTGTATTTACATTTTGTGGTATCTTATCTGTGAAACATAAACAAAATGCTCTTCAGTACCAAGAAATGCTTTCGGATGAAAAATTCTTCTGTTTCTATGAAAATTTAAGTTTATTTTGTGGTCCGAAATGATTTGTGCTACGTCTAGATTGGTCCAATTTGTACAAGTCATTTTAGTTTATATTCCCTTGGAAATAATTATTTACAATCAATTAGATTATGTTCAATTTTTTCATTTAATAATATCAATTTAATTTACTATGTTGATAGCTTTGGTTTTTGGAATTTGATCCAACAAATAGAAAACCAGAAAAACGCTTTTTCCTAGAGACTCGTTTGTTGTAGCCGGTGAAGAGAAGAGGTAGAATACTTGCCAGTTAATATTAGTACCCCATTAAATTGTTATATAAAATTCAAAAACTAAAGTTATTTAGTTTCGAGATTATCCACTGATGTACAGACAACCAGGGAAATTATCATCAGACAATATTCTGATTACTTTTTAGATTTTTACTGGGATGTGAACGTTTTTTACATGAAAAATATATAGAATATAGGTTTATTAGAGCAATTTAGCTATATTTTGAGCTTGAATTTCGAGTCGACTCCTAGAATATTTCCCGATGCAAGATTGATCAAGGGTCCATTTCCAGAATCACTGCTAGCTGCTGGGAGAACATCTCAAAGATTTTCTTAGTAGGAAGAAAGGCTCAATCCACCGATTTAAGTATGATTTTTCCCCTTCGCTTCCATCCCGCTCACTATTTTGTACAGTTTCCAGAATTTTGGATTTTTCTTGTTCAGTTTTAAACATTCTCGCTTCCATCTGTGTTAGGTTTAATCAGCTCATCGATCTGATTTCTAAAGGTTTTTTATTCTGATATTTAGACTTCGGGAGTCCTCAGTTTCAAAACACTTCTTTCTAAGCTATCTAGTCGCACCTTCTGTCTGACTAGCTTAGGTAGCCTAGTTTTGGTCTTCTTTGCGCAAGATCCCCAAGATTTCATCAGTTTCGTCATCAGTTTCTATCCAGAAAGGCGACTACATATCTTCGTACGACCATATTGAAACGATCAATACTTTCACTTGTGGACAGGTGCATGTGGGAGAGGAATTCCAAAGTTGCATCCATATATATGTTGAATATGGACCATTGCACAGGAGACAGATCGTACCCCGTGAAAAGATATGACATCAACGTCGTGGAAGTCCGTAACAACATTGATTGGGGCAAATAGTCACTGCCAATGTTCAGTTCTATCCTGGGCCGGTCGCAAAAAAGACTGACAGACGCGGAAGATAAAAATAACGTTCATTACAACAATGTCGACTTTTTAGTAAAATGAGATTCCCGGCAACCTCGGTAATTCGTTCAGTGATCCGATGATCCGCAGTTAAAATACGTTCAATGGCATTCAGGCGCGGAGTTGCACTGGTTCCGACTGTGTTTTGACAACACAGTCAAAGTATAAACACAAAATTAAAGCTTGCCTAAAACTTGTAGATTTTTAAGTATGAATTGATTCATTACAACATAATTGATTAATGGGAATAAAAATACTGTTTAAATATCGTGAGTGCTTCATTTTCAAAATCAATTATGAGAGTCGTCAATTCTGAGGTCCGCGAAACAGTTTCTTATGAAGATCGCAACGAGATCCTCTAAAAAATATGTTGACTTTTTGTTTTGACATAAATTTTTGACATAATAACCATAAATATTCCGATCCCTTTTTAACTTTGACATGTTGACATATGTGACATGGTTTGCGCGATACCTATGGGCCGCGCGATACCTGACGTGACCTTGAAATGTGCAATTATGACATTGATGGGATTAAATTATAAATCTTTTAATTAGACCGCGACTCATTCTTATCATTTAATAATTTACTAAATTAGCTAAAGACTCTCTCATTTTGACAAAAAATTATATTTGTAGGAATTTAATTATCAGAAATTAATTTTTTTGGTGGAAAACCTAAATTTCTTGAGTTATTTCTAGCGTGCAAGTATATTTTGCAGCAATGTCCTCGTAGAAAGGTTATGTAAAGAATAGTTTGGAATATCAAATTTTAAAAGATGCTTTACAGGATAAATTTCCTGAACATCTTACAAAGCAAAAAAAATATAGACTAGTTAAGAAAATTGAAAATTTTACTGTAATTAATGAAAGGTATCATACAAATTGTAAATGTATAGATTGTATCTTAAATGTGCGAATTCAGATCACAAGCTAGTGATTTGCCTAGACAATGAACCCGAAATGGAGATCGTTGCTAATAGTTTGCATGACTTCTCGCATGGAGGAGTTAACAAAATTGAATATGAATGTCGACAACGATATTTCACAGTTAAAAACGAGATTATTCGAAAAGTCATTCGAAACTGTGAAATTTGTAAATTTGCGCGACCCTTAAAAGTTTTAACTTTTTTAAATCCTAGATTGGAGATATAAATAACTATGTCTTTGCATCTTGCCCAAATGAAAGATTTCAGATAGATCTTATAGATCTGAAAAGTTTTTCTACTATAAATAAAAATTTTAAATGGATTTTAACGGTCATTGACGTATATAGCAGGTTAGTTTTTTTAACAATTTTTATAGATTTGCATTTGCGAGGCTGCTCTACACTAAGTCCTCAAATGAAGTTTGTGAAAACCTTAGATCATTATTTTTCTTAAATGGTCCGTGTCAATTTCTTCAGTCCGATAATGGGACTGAATTCAAGAATCGTGAAATGACCAATCTATGTGAGGAATTCAATATCAAACGAATTCACGGAAGGCCAAACAATCCCCGCTCACAAGGGATTGTCGAACGCTTCAACCAGTCAATTACAAGAAAAATGGCAAAAATGATCGACAATGATAATAAAAAGTGGCTGGAAAAATTAGAAAATGCAGTGTACAGTTATAACATTTCTGTCCACTCATCTTCTAATGAGAGCCCTTTTGAAAGATACCGGGGAATAAGTGGAATAAATACAATATTTTATGGTTGTAATTATAAAATTATTCCTTAGATAATTCAAGTAATGATTTGTTGAGTCCTGATCAAGTCGATGATGCAAACAATTGTCCGAGTCCAATTGAAAATTCATGTAATTTGAATTTCTATATGTAGATGACTGTAATTATTCGTTTACAAGTCCGAAAAGATTTCAGTTCGAAATCAACCCCATTGATCCTAATTCTAATTATTACAAAGCGATGAACAGAAAAATGAATGTTCACAATAGTAAGTATGAATTTAGTGTTGGTGATAAGGTATGCATAAAAATTAATGTTTAGGTTCGAGTTAAAAAAGACTTTGGAACAAATCCTTCGTTGCGACTGGATAAGTTTGAATCTCCATATTATCCATCTGCAGAAATTATCAGTATTTTATCGAACAATCGCGTTGAGGTAGTTTAAACATTTAAATTTAATAGATAAAAAATTCGATGAGCAAAATTTCGATTGTGCCAATGTCCAGACTTAAAAAATAATTAACAAGTTATTATTCTTTGAAGTTTAATATTAATTACAATATTGACATTAAGTTAAGCTTCAAGGTCACGTCAGGTAACCGGTTGCCCATACGTATCCAGCCGCCCATGTCACATAATATGTCGAACTTACCTTTTTGAAAAGGAAAGTTAATTGTAACTACTAATCATATGAAATCAACAAATCAATAGTGTTAGGGTCAAACTACTAAGTAAAGTCAACAAACTAATAAATTCTACTAAGTTAATTGTAACTTAGTTGTGATTATCTGGAAGCCATCCAACCAATCGCCAGTGCGGCTCAGAAGGAACAAAATGCAATACCAATTCAACCCGATTAGTTCGGAAGCAAAGATCATTAAAATGAAGACTGTGACAGTGTCGTCCAAACTTTTCTGGCTTGAGATACCTTCGGAGATCAGATAATCGAATGGAACCCGAGATTGACATTTAGTAAATTTATGAAGTTCTAGAGATGGTCAACACCGTTACAGTCTTCATTTTAATGATCTTTGCTTCCGAACTAATCGGGTCTACTGTTCAGATACGAGTATTAGGGGTTGCCTTAGAAATAGCTAGAATAAAATTTATAAAATCGGCATAGTTCAATTTTTTAAATTTTCGATCTAATATTCATAAAAATTTTCATTAATTCATTTAGAGGCTATTTTCGTGCAGGATGAAATGCAAAAGTACCAATGAGTCTTTATGTGATTTTTTTGTTTTGGGTTTTTTTATAAACTCAAATGGTATAGAGCAGGGGTGTCAAACTCATTTCGCTTTGAGGGCCGCATTTTGTTACAATTTGGCTTCGAGGGCCGCATTTATAATAATTTCTCATTAAGGGGAGATTAATTCTGATATTTATTATTAAGAGAAACTAAATTATTGAATTATCGCCCTTTAATTTTGGTGAGAGCTGCTTCCAGAGGATTGACATTTTTTTTAGATACAATTTTTGATATGTCAGGCTGAGCTATTTGTGTAGTTCCGACTTTTATTAAAGAGGATAAATGTTCATCAGTTAGTCTTGTTCTTTGACCAGTTTTTGTCATTTTCATAAATGAAAAAAGCTGTTCACACACATATGTCAAACCAAACATAGCAATGATTTTTGTTGCAAACTTTTTAAAGTTTTTAAATTTTCCAGGAAGATATGAAAAGAAAGCAAGTATTCCAACCTCCAAATATTTAGCTTTAAGTATGGAATCTGATTGGATTTCCAATAGTTCCATTTGTAAACTTTCATCTGCATTGGAAACATTAAAAGAGAATGGTGATGCAAATAATGAAAATTGCTGTTCAAAAGACGAAAAATCATTAAATCTTTCTTGAAATTCCTTTAACAACGATTCTAGTTGTCTTTCATACTGAGAAAAATTCATTACATTATGTGCATCAACAGTACTCCTGAGCTCTTTGCACGTAGGAAAATAAGATAAATCTTCATTTAATGGCTGAAACTTCCATAATTTTATTTTCAAAATAAAAAACTTGATATGATCTGACAACTAAGTTATGAGCTTGTCTTTGCCCAGCAATTCTAAATTAAGATCGTTCATATGTGTGGTAATATCCACTGCAAATGCCAAATGTTTAATCCAAGATTGACTTTTCATTTCGTCTGTGTTTTGCCCTTTTATCTCCATAAATAAAATTATTTAAATCTTTTAACAACTTTGTGAAGTGATAACCAGCGGACTGGAGTATAAAAAGAAATGTCGCTGAACTGATTATTAATATCTGTCAGCAGTTTACTAAACTGCCGGTGGTTGAGGGAATGACCTCTGATATAGTCTACTGTTTTCGTGACCAAACTAATGGTATTTTCCACTTTTAATATCTTTGAGCATAAATATTTCTGATGAATAATAAAATTAAAATGAGCATGCTAAATGAAATATTCGAATTTTAACAAATCAGACTTTAATTGGTGTTTCAAATTTCATGCCATTTCATTAATGTGTTCGGCAGCAGTGTTTCTTGTTAATGAAATATCTTTAAACAAGATAAATTTTTTCAAGAGCATGAAATAATTGTATGATAGATGATTAGATTGATAATGCCTCTTTAGGTTGTATTCTTTCGATATAGCAATAAACTTGTTACATATCAAACAATGTATTTTTCCATCAACCATTGTGCAAAAATAGAAAAGTTCCCATTTATCTTGAAACACTCTCCGTTCATCTTTCAAGGAGCGTTTCTTTTTTATTCAAGAAGAAGCACGTGACATTAACAGACACGATTTAAAAATACAATTAAAAATTTTAATTAAATGTAAAAAAATAAAGAATAATTTTTTGCATTTTATAGCCATTAAATCAGACCGCACTTATGTTTGGCAAAGTACGCTGAGGGCCGCATGTTTGACACCCCTGGTATAGAGGTTTTTGACCAATCAAACCACTTTAACACAATACAAATATTTTGTCTTTTGAATTTGGAATTTTTTGTTCATTCCAGCTAAACTTTATAGGGAGTAAATTCCTAATAAGTTTATAAATATTTAAATAAACTAGCGCATACTGTAGAACTGTTTTGTGTGACGAATATATAATGGAAAACGAGTCTCAGATAGAAGCGATAATTAGTTCTTTGGGATGCATTAAAAATAATAAATATATAAAAGAACCGTATTGCCTTGGTACAAATCAAAATAAAAAATATTAGAGAATGTTCGAGAACTAATAAAAGCTGTGCATCAAGATGGGCGAGATTGCAATGTTCGTCAATTTCTAGGGAAGGCTAATGTTCTTTCAAACGACTTAATTCCAATTTTGAAGACATATACTGATGATTCTGTGTTAACCGAGACCGTTCTAAGGCAATAATCATAACTAACTATAAAGGCTTATTCTAAATCTGACCCAGCCTGCACACGATTGCTTCGACGGTCTAGTACCAAGGGATCGAATTGAGAGACAACATTATTTGGAGGTGATGTGGTATCTTCAAGGCTATAAACGAGTTTATTATAATTAATGCTTTACTCGCATAGAGCTTGACTGACACTGAACTTTGGTGTGTTGCGGGTCAGTTTTTAGGGGCTTTGATTGACAAGAATTGGCTTGATCGTACTCAAAATGACAGAAAGAATATAGAACGCTGGCTCTTTCTTATCAGAAATGCTCTTTTAATAGGAAATGACTCGATTGGTCAACGAAATGTATTAATCATTTATTTATTGACAGAACTCGTTTGAAGAGGACCATTCTAAGCTGATTTGGTAATTGTTTATTGGCTTATTCAAGTGTTATGTCTGAAAGCGGGCTCCTACAACTAGTTGTATGTCTGGGGCAGTTTGATTGGAAAAAAGATAGAAAATTTGAATCATTTCCCCACTACATCATTGAAATAGTTTCCCTACTTCTCAAACAACATGTTATCTAATTTGTCTATTTGAAGACACCTTGTTCGCTATCATCCGAACTACCTTCGCAGAGAAACCAATTGTATAATCACAGGACGTCTTTATTGGCGGATAGAGAAAAGGAAAGACAATCACTTTCCGGAAAATGGTCGTCGAAGAGGTGTTCCAGGTATATTATAATTTAATAGACATCCACGCTTTGGGGGAGTATTTGTCGTTCCTGTACCTCCTTCAGGCGGTCCCTCGAATATTATATCACGCGGGACGCAACAACTGTCATTCAATAAAACCAAACAAGTTTGTTCCATCACAAATCCATCCATTTTGGGCAACAATCAACTCAGAGAATTTTGCGTCACTTTCCTTACTTATTCTTTTTCGCCAATTGTGAGGATGGTGAAAGTAAGGCGATTCCATATCAATATAGTCTCAATGGGAAGTGATGAGTCATGAAAGGGAGACATATTGGATCTGGTTTATTTCGTTTTTCATTTCTTTTGCTCGTCTAACGAATTTGGAAGTTGGATATGTTAGGTATGACCTGTCAGCACTCACTTTTTAGTGATTTACTGACAGTTCACTCATTCAGGATCACCAGAGGTAGTATTGAAAAATATATGAATGAGATGGGTCAAACCACAACTCTCCAAACAACCAGGTTAGCTGGATGAGTAAAATTTTAGGAATACGGGTCTTCGTGATAAACTCACTGTTAGCCTGTCATCTAATCGGTTAGGCCATCAGTGGGTGATCGCTTAGACTTAATTTGGCCATTCGTTTATACAAGGAGTTGTTTATGATTATTCAGCACTTTTCTAATGATACATCACTGGTGGAAAGTATGAACATCCTTCAAGGTTATATGCTATTTGCATGTTAGAGAATTTATTTTATAATTCTGAAACATTCGATGTGTTGATATCTGTGTTTAAGGGCTACAGTCGGTCTAGAATGTCACGCTCGTTTATATGTGACCTGGTTGAGACTGTCCACCTTTATCTTTCTTTATTCGCGGTTTACTTACAGCCCAAAGTTCATTTTTTCGCTCAAAAAACCAAACGGAGAATAAAACGCAAGAATAAACCAAAGAGAACTAATTTAATTGACTGGAAAAATCTGGAATCAGTTGTTTCAATGATTGAGAAAGTTCCATATGATGGAACTTCTGCATTCGATCCTACATCTGACCTTTCTGAAGAAGATCAAATGTATTTATTTCTCAGTTTTGATCTATCACACCTATTTTATTTTATTATTATCGACATGTTTAAGTGTAATAAGTTCATAGGGTTGTTACATTATTTAGTCATTTCTTAATATATACTAATCTTAACAGTTCGAAAGCATGTAATACTATAAAACAATTCCTTTTGGATGGAAATGTAGAAAAGGGAGTCAAGTTTCTCCATCATTGCCAGTAATTGATATTTAAAATGTCTTAGAGAGATCTGGCCGATGGAGAATGTTTTCAAAGGAGACTCTATTATCGAGTCTCTCCAGTCATCATGTTCTCACGTAAAAGAACAAATTGATTCCCACAACGAAAGCGACCAATCGTCGTCTTCTCAAGTAGAGTATATTGAAAAAGAAATGACTGCTCGTGACTTAATTAACAAGTATTTGGTTATCTAATTTAGACTGTCATGTCAAAGTGTACTCGTCGTATGCGTTACTGTGTTGGAGACATTTATGAATAACAGTCAAGATACTAACCTGGCTGTTGTTAATTTGTTAAGGCAAGTGGTAACACAATATGATATCCCGGGATTACTATTTCAATTGAGAGTATTTAGAATTTTTCAAAAAGTTTTTGAATGTTTCAGAAAAAAACAAGGGGAACAATTTACCGTTTGACTATACCTTATTATACAGGATATTATTGATTTTTTGGGTGGGCTCTTTAAAATCTTTATTGAACGTTTTTCTGAAATGGGAGCTTTGGCTGCCGTGGAGTTGCTGTTTTGGAAGAATCATCGGAATTCGTATAATTTGACTCATGGAAACAACACTTATGAACTTGCTGGGACACGAAAAGGAAAAAAATGGAATGAGGAGGAAGACTACGAACTTTGTCATTTGTTTACTGAGCTGAGAGGAGTATCAAGTTTGGTTTGTTTATTGAGTCCTAGAAACCCCGGTGGAAGATATCATGTCTCGTTTGATACGTAAAGATAGAACCCGCCGTCAAATTGTGAGTCGACTTATAAAGTTGGATTTGATTCAGTCCTCTGCTGAATTAAAGTCTTCCTGGCGGGAAAATAGTATATTTGAGTGGATTTTAGAAATATATTCTCACGGTGGTGGTTTTTATATTCAATTTCCTGATAGGCCGAGCAGAAGTGATAGATCAAATTTTGGAAGCAATGTCTGGATCAGTAATGCAAGATGTACGGTTGAGGGGTGGTGAGATAGAAGAGGGGATGTACAATTTACTCCGTATCTGTGGATTTCGTCACTACTCTAGTGCTGAGGTATGCCTGAATTCCGTTATATGGGAGTGTCATGTTTTTAGGTTGACAGGCGAGAGGTTGAGCGGGGTGGTCGAGGATATTATGGAGTGTAGGAGGAGGATTATAGGCGGAGATACAAATTTGGAAGATGATTGGATGTCTATTGTCCCAGAAACGGAAGCTAGTGACGAAGGATTCGATGATGTTTTCATAAGGTCGTCTTCACATCTGCCCCAAGAGGAGCGGATAACGGATATTGGGTTTTATTTGTGTGTATTGGATTTGGTAGGAACGCTAACGACGATATATATTTTTAATTTGCTTTTGTGCGTTTTCTTAAATGTACCATTGTTACCGTTATCCTTTAAAGCAGGATCTAAATGTATTTGATAGATGGTTTTTTATTCTTTGGACTAAATTTTGAATAATCAATTCTTATGAATATAAAATATGCCATTAATATAACTAAAAGAGGTAAAAGCGGCTAACATTTTGAGAGGATTGATATACTTGAATATTTGGTTTTTATTCTTTGGGTCTCTAATTTGTTTTCTTTTTAGTTCGAACTCTAAACCATGAAAAAGGTCATCTCCATTTTTGTATCAAAATTAAGAAATAAAATCGAAAAATCGTGATGGTGCGTCATAGTATGACGCGTTCAATAATTAGAATTTGTTATTCAAAAATAATCCTGCTCTTAAAAGAAAAATATATAATAATTACGATGTAATGAAAGCCTTTCAACAATATTAAATATAAAGCAATTATTTTGAGGAAAATATGAAACGACCAAATTTTTTATTCGAATTTCAAGTATAATTATTTCATGTTCCTTGGGCAGTAAGGCAATCAGCTTCGTTCAGGAGATCGGATCCCGCATGTCTGCCATCACAGGCGACGCCCGCGAATCGAGATGGTTTTTCGAGCGGATATCCCTTGCGATAGTACGCTCTAATTCTTTCTCGATCGCGTCGGCTTCCCGCACTTGAAGCTTTTAATTAATTAACTTGTAGTTATTGGTTGGTTTTCATCAAAAAAAAAAAAAAAATTATTTCATGTTAGAATATTTATAAAAATTTCATTCTTGATCAAAAAAATTTGATTGTTTAAATCATTTTTGATTAGAAAAATGCACCTTGATCTATTTTATTTAACAACGAACTAAATTATCGATTTATTTAAAGTATATTCTTTGCACCAAAATTAGTTTACAAAATAGGCCTAGATGACTCGTTTTTATTATATACAGATCACTTTGTCTCTTTAATCTCCTTTCAGCTTATAAAACCCAAAATCAAATTAATAAAAATCACTGATTAGTATAACCGAGGAAATTGTTAGTGTAAGTAATTATGCATCCTATGACAAATTAATCGACATAATTAACCAGTTTCTGTTTATCGATGGAATCAATGTCATCGTTCAGTCGATCATAGTGCTAAAAACATGTAAGACTTAAAATCCAACTTTTCGTGACCTTCTCATTTTTATGTATCCACTCACGACCACCATTAGCACCAAAAGGAGACAGAAAGCAGACAATCCAATCACGATTGGATTACGGTTGAAGTGGACCTTATAAATTACATAATCTATATTAACCCATGCCAGGAAATTCTCTAACTTCGACTTGTAAATAGGATACTCATCTGAGCCATTTTTGATCCCACTTGGATCTTCCACAGATTGACTGTCGATCGGCAGGTCTTTTTTTGGAATGCTCGCTTCATTCTCTAAGAACTGATACGAAATTATTTACCTGGTGTGTAAGAGCTAAGAATATCTGTAGTAACGTCGACTGCATCAGAGAGACCAGAATTAGGATAAAACTAAGTTTATTTGTATGTTCTTACAATGTCCAGAATAGATTTCTTGAAATTTCTTAGTCTTTCTATGACAGATTGCAAGTTCCCTGAGGCAGATATTTCGATGACCTGTCCATCTTGATTTTCTTTAGTGATTTCGACATCAACATTTTTAGAAATGGCAAAGGAATTGAATATTAGGAAGATCTATTATAATTTTATTAACAAGAATGCAACAAGAAGCATATGAAATTAGATCTGATTATATTTATAATCTTTTACGATTTAAAATAATAAATTAAATACAAAATATAAATCAATTTTGTATTAAAATTAAAGGATATTTTTCTTTTTTTACAATAATATTTTTTTATATGATAAATTAACGTTCGATTTTTTTGTAATTCAATATTTTGATTCTTATTATCGTAAGTTTATATATTTTTTTGATGATCAAACCCGATAAAAAATACAATCATGCAACTGTAATCATTCCGGAAAAATGATTAATTGATTAATCAATTACTGAATAATCAATAACAAATATTCATAAAAAGTAGCTATTTCAAACGCCTATTTTTCTTTATTAGTAATACTTTGCGAGCGCTGTTCAACTTAGCCAACTGGAGCAGTAATATTTAGTTTAGTTAATTTTAAGTGTGAAATGATATATTTTAATCAAAAGTTACTGTAATTTACTAGAAGTTAACAAAGCCATCTATCCGAAGTGGACCCCCCCAACATAATTGACGTTGCGTTGCCTCTCACGTTAATTTTTAGTAAATAGTGAGTTTGTAATTCTTAATAAACAGCTGGCACAACTGGTCGTGCATATTTTTAATCCCTTGTCCAATATTCTATTTCGCTTTGAGTTTACTTTATTCCTTATCGGTTTTCCATATTTTTCGTATACTTTGTTGCATTTCTGTATGATTTATTGAATTAGGAACTTCAAGCGGATTATTTTTAAAGGGAATTACTATTGTT
The DNA here is from genome assembly GCF_006345805.1 of Octopus sinensis. Taxonomy (NCBI): domain Eukaryota; kingdom Metazoa; phylum Mollusca; class Cephalopoda; order Octopoda; family Octopodidae; genus Octopus; species Octopus sinensis. The sequence goes on along the minus strand of NW_021835467.1, from coordinate 2,821 downwards.
TTAACTTGATGCATTTTAACTTATAACCGCGGTAATATTAAAATAACAGTAACTGAACATTAGATAACAGAGCATTAGAATGATTTAAGAGTAGTTGTTCAGGAATTTAAAAATTAAAAAAATGATTACGTAGATAATGAATGCATTTTTGTTTATTTTTAAGGTCAGGGTTTAAGTCATATTTTGATTTGCCTGCGGTTTATTTAATAAATTTTTTTTTCAAATATTCATCAAGGTATTCAAAAAATGACAAATATTTAAAACAACAGTCAATTTACAATATGTTATTAGAAAAATGAGATTTTGATATATTTTATTAGTTAGAAAATCTCGAAATAAGGGCTAATAAAATATTTCATTACTTAAAAAACGATTCCTTTTCCGAATTTCCTAGTGTCTCCATGAGCTTCAAATTTATTCCCGACAACGGAGACTCCGTTGACAATATTGATACCCTCAGTCGAATGTATCATCTCGTACCCCATTCCTCCAAGTGCCTCCAATACATGAGGTTTAAATCCATCTAAAAAGTATTCATAAAACGTCCTACCTTCGTAAAATACCCTCGGGCTACTCAAAACATGTAATCTCGGAGCTTCAATAGCTTTCTCTAAATTATATCCGCGAATAAAAATATTTATGAGGACGTTCGCAAGCCCTTTCTGTTTTGCGAAAAAATTAACCAGTAACAATTCGGGTCCCATTGGTTCCACCTAAACTAAATATTTTCCCATTTGATTCGTCCGCGATTATTAGGGGGGCCATTCCAGAAATTGGGCGATGACCAGGCAATGGTAAATTGTTCTGATTACAACGAAAAATTACAAACTGTAAAATTAAGGTTATCTGAACCACTGGAAAAATCATCCATGTGATTATTGAGGATTATTCCATCTCGAGTCATTACATGTGACCCGAAATACCGATTAATGGACCTGAAATACCAATTTTAATAATAATGATAACGATGTAATCGAGACAGTTTGGCCGGTATCGTCGATTACAGAAATATGTGAAGTCCCGACGCTGTCTTCCCTGAATGAAGGATTGGTAGAGACTGGTCCGTTTTCGACTGTGCCCTTAAGAACTTTTTTATAAACTTCTTCGGCAAACTCCTCGCTAGCCTCATTTACAAGATAAAACCTTAAAATTTGATTTAACATCTCAGTCCCTCGATCCTCAACGTCGCCGAAGTTCTCAACCCCTAAATAGGCGTATCGAAAAGTCTATATAATGTCAAGTACAGGAAACCTCCAAAATTTTCCTATATGTTTCAGGATTCTCAAAGTCCTCATCTTTGAGTTCAAATTTTTCCAAAATTTTCAAAACCGCAAAAATAAAACTTGAAATGCTAGGAGGCGGCACCGAGTAAATTGTGCTTTCTTAGAATTTAAAAATTACCATAAACCTCGAATTTTAACAAAAATTGGGCTTTCTTCAATGATTTTATAGTTTTCGAGATCTTGTTTTGTCATAATCCCTCCATTTTGAACTACCTTTGGCAATCAGAATGACTGGTATACCGCAGAAATGATGTTATCAGCGATCTCTCCTTCATAAAATGGTTTAATCCCTTCTGATGCAATGATGCTCAGAGTAGTTGCCAATTCCGTCAGTTTGACTTTTTCTCCTTCTTTTCTAACACAACAAGTATTGCTAATATTTGAGGAATAGATGTTGCCAAGTTGAGGAGTGTATCGGATTTCCTGAATGGAGATTTTTGTGTTAAATGCCTTCGCTAATTGATTAGAACACAATTAAAACCCATTGGTTGGGAGATCTCTACTCCTTCATCACAAAGTTCAATCACGTTTTTAAACAGTGTTTTCCAGGAATTTCTATTTTTATTGATTCGAGAAAAATACCTTCCATAGATTTGATGGACTCTGAAGATCCCCTTAAGAAATCCTGGAACTCCAACTGATAGTCCTCCCTCCCGAGAAGTATTATTATCGAACATATCCTTTTTAGAAGCAGCTGGGGCTGTTTCCCGTGCATCAAACGCCTTAACGTTTCCTGCCGAATCTCGGACAACAATAAAGGCTCCCCTACTAATGAACGATCACCAGAAATCAACCCTCCAATTCCAGAACTGTGGGCGTTTACTACTCCGATGCAAAGGGCAACAGAGATAGCGGCATCCACTGCAGAACCTCCATCCTTCAAAATACTACGTCCATGAGAAGAACACAGTGGACTGCTGCTGCTCACAGCACCATGGATATTCTCAGTCTACGTTATAAGTATATTTAGGCATTTCACTTTTCTATGGATGAGTATAGTATCTATGCCAAGAGCAATGGAAATGGACAATGCTAAAATAATAAGACCTCCAATTATCATTTTTAATTCGGTTATTTTCATGTTAAAAAAATACATGCGGAAATAATTCTACTTAAGTTGTCGATTTATCGTATAATTAACAAGATTGATTATTGCGAATTATGACGTTATTGCTTGAAATATTTGATTTTTTATTTATAAAAAAATTATATTATAGCGAAGCAGGCATAAAGATTTATCGATGGCTGGAGAGCTATTTGTCTTGAAGGAAATCCTTTGTTCGCTGTGGAAACTGTCTATCAGGATGTGTAGAACCTAGAAGGGATCGGTTTGAGTACACTTATTTTTAACCTCGTTCTGGCGGACATTCCCCTGTCGTTCGTATGTACTAGCAAACTTATCATATATGCTGATGACATCTTGGTTACGGATATCTCAAAAAGATTTCCCAGTTTTGAAGACGACTTAAGTCATGCATTGCCATGCTAAAGAAGTGGACAGCAGATAAAGAGTTAACCCTATCATTTGAGAAGAGCAC
>NW_021835466.1:20000-69508 GCF_006345805.1 Octopus sinensis | reverse complement strand
TTTCCCACTGTTTTGTAAATGGCTGATTTACCAAGCAATTACACTACCATTGTCTGACCACTGGTACAATGTGAACTGAGACATAACAGGAGTAATTTAATCGAGAACGACATTCCTATGTTTGTTATATTCCAGAATAATATTTATAAGTTACTTCAACGAAAATTCAGAATGCTGCCTTTGCTTGAGTCATGAATCTCTGACCTGGACGTCAGGGCGCCATCAAGGCAAACTTTATTTTAAACATAGCACAACCCATCCTTCTCCAAATTTTGTCAGAGCCTGTTTTGTTCAGAAAGAAAGAAATTGACAAAATATGCGATTTGGAGAGCGAGAGAAAGAGAGAGAGAGGGAAAATGATAGGAGTTACATAGAAATAAAGGGAAAGCAAAGGAATGGCTTTGGTGCTGAATGCTTGGATCTTTTCGGTTTGAACGGCAGTTTTTTCTAGCGGTGTCAAATGAAATTGTTACCCATAATTATGACCCTAGTATTGATCTATTGCATTTCAATCTATTTTAGGGTTAGGGTTAAGGTTAGGGGTGGGTAAAGGGTGTCTTTTTTTCTTCACAAATGTAAATAAACCCAATCTGTTTCTTAAACGAGGGCCATATTCATAGGGCACAGAATGTTCTCACTCAATAGACGTCACTGATTGTTTGAAATTTGCAGAAAATTGAAGAAAAAAACAAACACATATCTTACAAACCATAGAATTTTCTCATAAAGCCAAGAGAAAAAGATGTTTTATAAACACATTCTACCAGTATACGAAGTTTAAATGTGTTTAGTTACGTGGAAATTATTTTAAAATACTGCCGTTCAAACCAAACAGATCCGAATGCTTTATTGAGCGAATAACTATGAAAAACATTTTTTGTGTACTCCGGGATACGAACACCACAAGGAAAAAGCAGAATGAATAATCCAAAGTAATTTTATTCGACGCACTAAATTTTCTACCAGACTGATGCCTTGCATTGTATTAAATGTAGATTCGCAGAAAATGCAGAAAATGTAGATTTATGGCGGTGAGCTGGCAGAAACGTTAGCACGCCGCGCGAAAGGCTTTGTGGCATTCCGTCCGCTGCTGCTTTATGAGTTCAAATTCCGCCGAGGTCGACTTTGCCTTTCATCCTTTCGGGGTCGATTAAATAAGTACCAGTTACGCACTGGGGTCAATATAATCGACTTAATCCATGTGTCTGTCCTTGTTTGGCCTCTCTGTGTTTAGCCCCTTGTGGGTAGTAAAGAAATAAAGAAATAGGTATTTGATCTGCCGCTACGTTCTGAGTTCAAATTCCGCCGAGGTCGACTTTGCCTTTCATCTCTTTCGGGGTTGATTAAATAAGTACCAGTTACGCACTGGGGTCGGCATAATCGACTTAATCCATCTGTCTGTCTTGTTTGTCCTCTTTGTCTTTATCCCCTTGTGGGTAGTAAAAAAAATAGGTATTTCGTCTGCCGCTACGTTATGAGTTCAAGTTCCGCCGAGGTCGAATTTGCCTTTCATCCCTTTCGGGGTCGATGAAATAAGTACCAGTTACGCACTGGAGTCGATATAATCGACTTAATCCGTTTGTCTGTCCTTGTTTGTCCTCTCTGTGTTTAGCACCTTGTGGGTAGTAAAGAAATAGGTATTTCGTCTGCCGCTACGTTCTGAGTTCAAATTCCGCCGAGGTTGACTTTGCCTTTCATCTCTTTCGGGGTTGATTAAATAAGTACCAGTTACGCACTGGGCTTGATATAATCGATTTAATCTGTTTGTCTGTCCTTGTTTGTCCACTCAGTGTGTGGACTCCTGTGGGCGGTAAAGAAATAAGTAAATGTAGATTCGCTGACTAATTAATTGGTATATCTTTATCTTACAGAATCCTGAAAGAAATTTTCTTTGAATCCGTCTTGGACTTTCATTGCTGTGTCTTAATACATTCAATTGTTCCACGGAGAAGAATATTACGATTTGGCATTAATCTTTTGTTTGAAAGATAAGCAAATAGCGCAAATGTCGTCACTGTTGCTGAAAATTAGTAAATGTTGAACGAGATGATTTAAAGAAAATATGTAGTGCGTGATGTGGAAGATAATGGCAAGCAGCTAGGAGTGTTTAGTTTGTGGCAAAGAGAAATATGAGATCGAAGTGGAAAAATGCGGACGAAACTAATTGGAACAAGAAAGAGAATGAGAAATACATTCGCAATAAAATATATTACAATAATCATACCAATATCAATTGGGGCTGGAATAAGGCTAATTTCTTTTTTTCAAGTAGGTGAAAAAAGACGGCTAATGAGAGACCCATGTTCTTAGGTATGTCATATATAAAATATGTAATATTACAAGCATAAAATTCATAACTGCAAGCGTACTCATTTCATCCATTCATGATTTTCTCATTCTTTTCATTTCTGCGACAGTTTATATGATGTCTAAATTACTCACATCTTTCTGAGGTTTCAAGAAGAGAGAATGTAATTTGAGTGATATTTGACTGTGATTCCTAATAAATTAATCGAACGCGTAGAGGGCTCCCTTATTGATTTGTTCCCTATGCTCATGTGTGGCCTGTTGTCAGCCAATCTAATCAATGGATATTATTTGTTTCCATTGACAGAAATATAACAAATGTGCATAACCGATTGAATTCATCTTAACATACATACATTCATGTTATTGATCCCGGAGGGATGGAAGCACAGGCTTATTTTCTTACATTTGAATTCAATACGAAAGAAAATCAATAACGACAGTCATTGAGACTAGGACATATTAGACGAGACAGTTAACCGTGTTTTGTAGGAAGGTTTGGTATAGTCGAAGGAATTAAGTTCATTATATAGGTGAACGCATGGCTGTATTATTAAGAAGTGTACTTCGTAACCATGTAATTACGAGTTCAGTCTTCCGGCGTGAGATACTACTAAAGTGGCTTATACTCGCCAGTAGAATAACCGCATATGAATCTATCTATCTATCTATCTATCTATCTATCTATCTATCTATCTATCTATCTATCTATCTATCAATCTATCTATCTATCTATCTGCTTATCTATTTATCAATCGATTTATCTCACTTTCTCTCTTTCTGTCTCTGTCTCTCTCTGTATATATATATATATATATATATATATATATATATATATATATATATATAGAGAGAGAGAGAGAGAGAGAGACAGAGAAAGACAGACAGAGAATTTACAAAAGATGAAGACGAGTGTGTAAACAGCAACAAATGTATTAGTTTAACGCTTTGAAAGTGAACGTTATATGTATATATATAGTTAGATCGATAGATAGATAGATAGATAGATAGACAAACAGACAGACAGATATATACATATATAATATAATATATTATATATTATGAGAGATAGATAGATAGATAGATAGATAGATAGATAGACAGACAGACAGATCGATCGATCGATATATATATATATATATATAGATAGATAGATAGATAGATAGATATGTAATAAATAATGAAAAGAGGGATTGGTATGAACGGTAAGGCCTCTAATAGAAATGCCCCAGTATGACCACAGCACTGATTAATACAAGCAAAACAATGATATTATTTGCATTTCTTTGGTTCTTACATCGTTGAGATCATAGACGTTCTTATTGAAGGTATCATGTTGCACATAAAAGAAAGTTACCTGTAGTGAAATTTCAATACTTTTTACAGTATTTTTTAAATACAATAATTAATATAATTAAAATCGTCTGAAATAACTGTTTGATCTTTCAGTGAAAGATGTGCTTATTTATTTGAAATTACTTTGGTGATTTATGTTATCCCTATTGCTTCAAATCATAATTCAAAGTCGTTTACAAGGAATGTTTAAATAGATCTAAAATCGAAATATTGAAATAATATTTAATAGTGTCATTAAATAAAGCTAGAAAAACATTTTCCCTGTTGCATTTCATCATTCCTGCATCATTCATTGTACCTGCCAGATTTCAGTTTGTCGGGTTATTGAATTCGTAAAAAAACAAAAAGAAAAGCCAGCAAATTTAGGTAAACTGTGGATTTTATTAGATGCGTACTGGCGTCAGCTAACAGCTTTATCACCGTAAAATAATTCTCTATCAATGATCTACAATCAGGCTAATCTTCACCGTCATGGCGTCAGTGATTCTGCAATAATTTCTAGCAATATACAATAGATTACTTATATACATTCTATGTAAGATTCAATTATATAGGTCGGGTCTCCGTCGAAAGCAATGACGAGGATCCACTTCACAGGATCAACCGAAGATTCTCCATAGACACGAATACCTATTTCTTTACTACCACAAGGGGCTAAACACAGAGAGGACAAACAAGGACAGACAAACGGATTAAGTCGATTTTATCGAAACCAGTACTTAACTGGTACTTAATTTATCGACCCCGAAAGAATCCGACCTCAGAACGCAGCGGCAGACGAAATTTGAACTCAGAACGCAGCGGCAGACGAAATACAGCTACGCATTTCGCCCAGCGTGCTAACGTTTCTTCCAGCTCGCCACCCTAATATACACGCATACCTTTAATGTAGTTCTGAAGGAAACACTGCATTATTCGGAGTATGACGAGTACCTTTGAATTACTAGTAGAACTCAATTTGACAGCTGCGTGTAGTAAGAAAAAATATTATATAGCGTCTTCCTCACGGGCACAATTCACCTCTGAGAATGAATTCACAAACTCACATCATGAGCCGAATACCCTAACCATTACGCCACCCGCCTTCACCATATATAGTGTATATAAATCGAAATCTAATGACGTTCGAGTTGATTTATTTCGAGAAGACATCTTTGGTATAACTCATCAATTTTAGATCTGATAGCTCCTAATTGATGTCGACAGTTCCTTATAATGGAGTTATACAGGGGGAAATTAATGTTAAAGATTATTTGTTAATTCTTGTTTAAGACCGATGAATCTCCAATAGTATAAAGCTTTAAATAATAGCATGTAAATTTTGGATTACAAAACTCTTTCAATAGAAAATGTCGAAGGGTAACCATGGGAATTGAAACCCCATCTGAAAACAATCCATCGAATTTCTCTATTCATTTTAGAAACTTTCCTCCTACCACCAATTTATTTCATAGTTATACGACAACAAAATATACATTATATATATATATGTATATATATATATATATATATTATATATATATCTATATATTATATATATATACAGGGTCTTCAAAAGTTCTCTACGCAGTGATGTTGTTTTTCTCCAAGATGTATTTCAAAGAATTTGTAGAAAAGGTCAACTTATGTATTGGAAATGAAGTAAAGTCTAATATATTCTGTTGTAGTCTTATACCATCTTGTAGATATTTATTTTAGAATAAAATAGTTACTGCAGAGATACCTTTTGAACACCTGTACATATATATATATATATATATATATATATATATATATATATATATATGCGTCTTTAGCTTGGACCTCTTGCGACAATATAAACTTTCATTATATCAAAGATATCCTTGGCCTGAAGAGCAACCTGCAGTATACACCTCTTTTGAATATTTACCACTTATAAACATATATGCTTGTGAGTAGGCGCACACGTGGTTGTGTGGTAAGACGTTTCCTTCCCAACTGGATGGCTCCGGTTTCACTCCCACTGCGTGTCATCTTGGGCGGATGTCTTCTACTATAGATCGAGCCGACGAAATCCTGGCAAGTGGATTTGGTAGATGGAATATAAATATGTATGTATGATTGACAAAATGGGAAGGTTTGTATACGTCTCCGCAAGTTATCCGTTCCCCAAATAAGCCCAACAGAACTGTTACCTCTCTTCAAAATGAGTGCTGGGTTCCATCAGTTCGACTAAAATTCCTCAAGGTTTTAATCCAGCATGGCCGAAATCTTATGAGTGAAACAATTAAATGAATATATTATATATATATATATATATATATATATATATAGAAGGAGCTTCTACAGGACTAGAACTGTTTCATTCAAGAGAAATCTTCAGGAAGCTCCTTTCTGCCGAGGTCGACTTTGCCTTTCATTCTTTCGGGGTCGATAAATTAATTACCAGTTAAGTACTGGTTTCGATAAAATCGACTTAATCCGTTTGTCTGTCCTTGTTTATTCTCTCTGTGTTTAGCCCCTTGTGGGTAGTAAAGAAATAGGTATTCGTGTCTATGGAGAACTCTTCGGTTGATCCTGTGAAGTGGATCACTCGTCATTGCTTTCGACGGAGACCCCGACCTATATAATTGAATCTTACATAGAATGTATATAAGTAATCTATTGTATATTGCTAGAAATTATTGCAGAATCACTGACGCCATGACGGTGAAGATTAGCCTGATTGTAGATCATTGATAGAGAATTATTTTACGGTGATAAAGCTGATAGCTGACGCCAGTACGCATCTAATAACATCCACAGTTTACCTAAATTTGCTGGCTTTTTCTTTTTGTTTTTTTTACGAATTTAATAACACCGACAAACTGAAATCTGGCAGGTACAATGAAATGATGCAGGAATGATGAAATGCAACAGCGAAAATGTTTTTCTAGCTTTATTTAATGACACTATTAAATATTATTTCAATATTTCGATTTTAGATCTATTTAAACATTCCTTGTAAACGACTTTGAATTATGATTTGAAGCAATAGGGATAACATAAATCACCAAAGTAATTTCAAATAAATAAGCACATCTTTCACTGAAAGATCAAACAGTTATTTCAGAAGATTTTAATTATATTAATTATTGTATTTAAAAAATACTGTAAAAAGTATTGAAATTTCACTACAGGTAACTTTCTTTTATGTGCAACATGATACCTTCAATAGGAACGTCTATGATCTCAACGATGTAAGAACCAAAGAAATGCAAATAATATCATTGTTTTGCTTGTATTAATCAGTGCTGTGGTCATACTGGGGCATTTCTATTAGAGGCCTTACCGTTCATACCAATCCCTCTTTTCATTATTTATTACATATCTATCTATCTATCTATATATATATATATATATATATATATATATATAATATATATATATATATATATATATATCGATCGATCGATCTGTCTGTCTGTCTATCTATCTATCTATCTATATCTATCTATCTATCTACTATATATATATATATAATATATATATATATATATATATATATATATATAATATATATATATATATGTATATATCTGTCTGTCTGTTTGTCTATCTATCTATCTATCGATCTAACTATATATATACATATAACGTTCACTTTCAAAGCTTTAAACTAATACATTTGTTTGCTGTTTACACACTCGTCTTCATCTTTTGTAAATTCTCTGTCTGTCTGTCTCTCTCTCTCTCTCTCTCTCTCTCTATATATATATATATATAATATATATATATATATATATATATACAGAGAGAGACAGAGACAGAAAGAGAGAAAGTGAGTGATAATCGATTGATAGATAAATCGATTGATAAATAGATAAGCAGATAGATAGATAGATAGATTGAAAGATAGATAGATAGATAGATAGATAGATAGATAGATAGATAGATAGATAGATAGATAGATAGATAGATAGATAGATTCATATGCGGTTATTCTACTGGCGAGTATAAGCCACTTTAGTAGTATCTCACGCCGGAAGACTGAACTCGTAATTACATATATATATATATATATATATATATATATATATATATATTAGTGAAGTTAACGTTCTGTGTGCGTTTTCGAATATCTAATATACGTTTTCAACGCTGTAATAATTTTTTCTTGTCTTTTTTTCTGCCTAAAAACTCTGATCAAATCGCATACCAAACAAGTGTAAATGATGCTATATCATAATACATAAGAAATGACGGCAGAATTCCCATAAGATACGTGGTTTTATAAACACTGTGTCATGCCCATTTTGGAAATTTAGCAACCTAGAAACCCACGAAAATGTTTGTTTCTGAAGGCTCAAATTTATAGCTCTTCATAATATTGTTTTACTATATTACAGATTTCGATTTCAAGCATAATTTCCTTCCATATATAAGGGTACTAAAAGTGATATACTTATAACCCTCAGTGGTTAGCCATATTTAGATGGCAAATATACTTCACATTCTCGTGCAGTTACTGTCTATACCTCGTTCACAGATTTATTATTGCGATATACTTATAGCTAAATGGAGCATAATGTTACAGTTTATATCCATAAAGCTATGTTGTTCCAGCCTCGAATGTCAGAGCTTAAACGTTAAGATTATCCCAAAATATAAACAGTAACATCCATTTTTAAATATAGACGTATCTTTAATATAAGCAATTAATGCAAGTCGAATGATGCCTCAAGGCTTTCCTTTACACTTCATTACTTTGTTAATTTTGTAGACAAAATTCCCGCAGGCCCTGATTTGATGAGTTAATTCCATCATCGAAGATATTGCTAATTTCAAACGGACCATTCTCGTCATATTTCACTGGAATCTCCACTGAGGGGGAAACAGATCTATTTGCAATAGTCAGTATCTTCTTGACGACATGAATATATCGTGTTTTTCTATTCAGGTTCTCATTTGAGCGGTTTTAATTTTCGAACTAACAATTAGTTCTTATCAATGAAGTACCTTTCCTGGAGAAACATTCTGATTTATCAGAGCCAGGTTGGTAAACACCGAACCGTTTTAGGTATTCATTTGTTTTTTAAAAAAATATAAATTTATGCGCCGGAGTGGCTGTATGGTAAGTAGCTTGCTAACCAACCACATGGTTCCGGGTTCAGTCCCACTGCGTGGCATCTTGGCCAAGTGTCTTCTGCTATAGCCCCGGGCCGACCAATGCCTTGTGAGTGGATTTGGTAGATGGAAACTGAAAGAAGCCTGTCGTATATATGTATATATATATGTATGTGTGTGTTTGTGTGTCTGTGTTTGTCCCCCTAGTATTGCCTGACAACAGATGCTGGTGTGTTTACGCCCCCGTCACTTAGCGGTTCGGCTAAAGAGACCGATAGAATAAGTACTGGGCTTACAAAAGAATAAGTTTCGGGGTCGATTTGCTCGACTAAAGGCGGTGCTCCAGCATGGCCGCAGTCAAATGACTGAAACAAGTAAAAGAGTAAAAGAGAGTAAAAGAGTAAATGGAGTGAGATGTTGAGCTCTTGTGTGCGAGTCAACATCTAAAACAAATGTCCATGAGAAGGCAAGTTAGCTATTTAGATAATACAACTGATGCAATGGTTCTTTTTTACTTTTGGAGATGATACGAATATAAATTTCGTTCTGCTTATTTCCCTTCCAGTAGCGTGCGATTGGGTGGAGAGACTGTTTAGAACAATTTTCTCACGCCAGAAAGATTTGAAGGAGATTCGTTATGACGAGAAAACTCATGCATTTCAAACGAAAATAGAGAATAACGTACTCAGAGAATGTGATGATATGTCTGCACAAAAGAAGTCAAATGAAAGAAAGAAAAACTGATCATTCATCAATTACAATCAATACGCATTTAGTATTTCACGACTGACGAACTCTTCAACTCGATGCATACACGATCGAAAACACGTAGATATGATGTGCTCATTTTGTTCTGTAGATAGTAGTTTCGTTTTAAATTTTGAATAATGACATTCATGAAAATATACCCAATACAAAGGAATCGAAGAAATGTGTGAGATTTATAACGCCATCTGGAACTTACACACTGCAGATACCAGTTCCATCATTTTGGCAAGGTTATCTACCACATGAGGCATTTTTATATGGTGGATTGATTTTTCACAAGAGGAAAATAATTGATCTTCGAGCGAACAACTGATGGTGGACTTTCAGAATCAGGTTTTGATGATAAACGCCATTGCTTGTCTACATTCGCCTTGATAGATTATGCGTTTTTTTATTATATTTTAGTCATTCATTGCTGCAGAAACTTACTGCTAGTGTTTAATCTGAGCTTTGATTCTTTCCAAAAATCGAAAAACTCATCAGAAATAATAAGTGGGATAGATAATACGCGTTGAAAACTGGTTATTTGTAAACACGAGCATTTTCTGTTTGAAGCTAAGATTATGGCACTTATGATACAATTATTTATAACTAAATAGTTAGGAAAGAATACAGATAGATTTAGTTCAAGCTTTTGCCGTCAACATTGTTCAATATCTTTAGATTACCAAAGAATATTTAATATGGTAAAATAGCGGTATTTTCAGGTTTTACAACAGATGATGTTATCTTTTAAACAGTTGCACATGGCACCAGCTCGTTTTAATCAATACAAATTTATATACATAAAATAGTATATGCTTCATAATTGGAATACATCGAAAGTTATTTTTATACTCTGTTTAATATGATGTAAGTTTAGAACTGTGGCACAAGGTCAGAAATCTTACGGGAGAGGGTACTTATTTTATCGAACCCGAAAAACGGACTTTAGTGGAAAATGAAACCGAGAAGTAAAGACGGATGAAATGCCCCGAAGTATTTTGCTCACTTGTTAATGATTCCACTAGTTCACCGTCTTTTACTTAATAAAATATAACTAAATATTTTGCAAGTTGATTCTTTTGTAGCCCCTATCCTCTAACTGAGGTGTTGTATAGCACCACAATAGGTGACGTTATTAACCATTTCGAGTTTGTTGACTACTAACTAATAAATTCAACGATAACCCTTTCCAGCATGCACTTGCGTAATGCAACGATAGCTACTTGACCCCATAAAATCCACGTTAAGGTTTCTATTCTTTGTTTATGAATTACACAACATTAATTGATCTTAAAATGCCAAATTTCTTAATTTTCATTTATAAACTAGGAGCAGATTAGAAAGTCTCTTGGATTATGAGATCAGAGAGGCAATTTACAAATTAGAAAATAAACAGGAAGATAATCCACGCAGCATTAGTGGTACCACAAAAAACAATTTCGAACATAAACTGTGTTTTGACTTTATTTGAAGTTCACCTACATTTGTCATAGGTTTCATAACTTTATAATTTTCATTTTGAAAACGTTGGTTCTGCATAAATGATCCACAAATAAATACCTAATACCAAATTAACTGAATGTGTGAATCACAGCGGCTTAGACACAATTTTAACACAGACGTTATCATGTCAACTGGCAGAAAGAGAAAAGAAACGTTTAGTAGTTGTTAAATTACCTTTCTATCATTGTCAATGTTAATTTTGCTTACAATTGAACTATAGTAGCAGGTTGGATTGGACATAGAATGTGATCTTGTGATCAGAAATATTATCTTTGAAAACTATGAAGCGAAAATGTATTCGACGTTCAGCTTTTGGGGGTATGATTTGTGTCAGAATTAAAACATTCTTACATAGGATACTATGTATAACGCCTACTCTGTTGTATATATTCCTGCATGAAAGACAGCATGCCAAGACATACAGAAGAAAAGGGTCTCATAACATTTAAGTGCTTCCTGGATGAACATCTCCAACTAATTCAGATTGTCACAGACAATTCATTACTCGAATGGGGTCTCGTGCCGAATTAATTACTGTTATAAAAACATCATTAAATGTTTATTCGAAGGAGTGCTATTTAGCTAATCATAACCGAAGTCAGTTCTGGACGAATCTCTTCGAAGTAAATAAGTGTCTAAGTATCATGCATCTAAAATCTGTCATAAGGCTCTGCGAATTACGCCATTGATGTACAGATGACATCTGAGCTAGAACTATAGATTCCAGTATTCGTAGAGGGGAAAATTGCTTTGTTTATAGATGTATCGCAAATACATTAATCCCTGGTTTTATCAGCCCTGACACATTTTTATACAACGAATAAGCAATCGAAAGACATCTTACGTATTCATTATGAGAATTCATGGTTAATTATTTGCTTTTGGCGTAATGTGAGACGTTAAAACTTTATTAGGAAGCTACCATTTTTCTTAACGCAGATGAACAGCAACTTAGTGCTCGCGAAATTAGTTTAGGAATCACATCGTGCTCCAGAAAAATTCAAGTCCTCCTCAGATTGTAGCTTTGTACCACATTATATCCACTCTACGTGACTTCAAGTTGTGTGATGCTTGAGATTTTGTCTGTAGTATATCGAATGTTTGACGCATTTTCCATAAAAATAATTGACTGAATGTAAGTAATCGGAGACGAAAGCTAATTGAGATCAGACATTAAACTATTAAATATTCCATGACATCTACTCGCTGAACTGTATAAATACGCAGTTTATATCTATCTTTGCAGTTCTGCCAGAAGATGTCAGTTTCAATTTAAGTTAATTAAAGCCTGATATAATTTAAGTTCCATCTGAAGTTAATTATACGCTAGTTTGGCTTAGGTGTAATTGAGGCCGAATAATATGCCCTTCTCGGGATTAAGGTAGGAGAGAAGAATATGAGTCCTTATATTAATAAGTGAGAGATGGGATTCATTCTATTCACAAAGGAATGAAAGGGTAGCATTTCAGTCAGGAACGTTCACCGAGTAGCAGTTTTGTCGAGAGGAATCGTACACTTCGATTATGGCAGAATCAACACACTCTTATGCACTCATCATAGACACAAACACACACACGATTTCATATATATATATATATATATATATATATGGCCCAGTGGTTAGGGCAGCGGATTCACGGTTGTAGAATCGCGGTTTCGATCCCCAGACCGGGCGTTGTGAGTGTTTATTGAGCGGAAACACCTAAAGCTCCACGAGGCTCCGGCAGGGGGTGGTGGCGATCCCTGCTGTACTCTTTCGCCACAACTGTCTCTCACTCTTTCTTCTGTTGGCCTGCTCGCTTAGCCAGCGGGGTGGCATCACTTGAAGGCTAAAACAATGCGAAGCGCATTGTGACCAGCGATGTGTAGCAACATATGATAGCCTGGTCGGTCACGGTGATCACGGTGATATATATATATATATATATATATGCACACACATACATATATAAGTCTTACAACAGTCTCTACGATGCAGTTGAATAAAGAAACAAAATTCTAATACGAGCGAAATTAAACTTGCCCAGTCTATTTTTCCATTAGAGTGAAATTAAGAAGCCTTTTTTTTTGTTTATTATTTTATATGGCACTTTAAAGTCCAGGATGCCCATCACGAAATAGCTGGAACCTCACATACACTAAAAGGCAAGAACTTTAAATGACTGCAGAAAGATCAAGCGAGTGAACATTTTATATGTTTCTCTGTTTTCCTTAAACTATTTTATATACACGTGGAGGCGCAATGGCCCAGTGGTTAGGGCAGCGGACTCGCGGTCATAGGATCGCGGTTTCGATTCCCAGACAAGGCGTTGTGAGTGTTTATTGAGCGAAAACACCTAAAGCTCCATGAGGCTCCGTCAGGGGATGGTGGTGATCCCCTGCTGTACTCTTTCACCACAACTTTCTCTCACTCTTACTTCCTGTTTCTGTTGTACCTGTATTTCAAAGGGCCGGCCTTGTTACTCTCTGTGTCACGCTGAATATCCCCGAGAACTACGTTAAGGGTGCACGTGTCTGTGGAGTGCTCAGCCACTTACACGTTAATTTCATGAGCAGGCTGTTCCGTTGATCGTATCAACCGGAACCCTCATCGTCGTAACCGACGGAGTACTTCCATTTCTATACACATATATGTATACGTGTAATTATATATTTATTTATATATAGGGACTGATACACACATTCAAATATATGTGTGTGTAATTATATATTTATTTACATATGCGCACTAACACACACGCACACTCATATATAATACATCGAGTACAGGTCATCCCCGACGAGTGAAAAAATACGTAAGCACAGAACGCGCGACAAGTACGGGACAACATGCCAAAGGAAGTGTAACCTCTCCTCAGTTGTCGACTTAATTTCTCCCTATTTCCAGATTTCGACAGCCAAATAGGAAACCTTCATAAAATAGCAGCAGCCAGAAATTTTTAAAATAGAAAAAATTCTGGAGAGTTAGAGCTTCCAACGAACGAACAACGACACATTGGACATACAGAGGAAATAATCGACGACGACAAGTATTAAGGCTTAATAAATAATGCCTTTTTGATCCCGCCAAACACAAAGCATAACATTGTTGGCATGGATATTCGTCTTTAGTTGCTATTTTTTGAGAATCCCGGATCTTTTACACACTACGACTTCGTACACAATCCCTTTTTCATCTTCAGTTACAAGTTGTTTTAAAAAAAGGGTATGATTTCATACAGTTTCAAAAGCATATCGCAAAAAGAACACCGGTCCAAGGAATTCTTTTCTGAGTCCATTGTGAAGGACCCGTACATTATAGTGAGGAATCTATCCTAGCTGCACTAGGTATTTATGAGTCGTACTTTTAGAAATTTCCAACTACCCTACACGTTCTCTAGTCGTGATATTTGAGTTTTCTTCGATTTTTCCTTCAAAACATCATCCGATTTTGGAGGTCTTCCACTGCAGCTGTCATCTTCCAAGCTAAACAGTCAAGTTTAAAATTTTGCAAACCACCTTCGAAAAGTTGTTTCCCATACAGCATCATCACACAAAAAAAAAAGCCTTACCTTTCGGAAATCTTTGCAGCATTTTCTCCATTTTTAAAATACGAAAAGCATTACAATGCTAATGTGAAATTTTCGGTTATCCATTTCAAATATGAATAAAGGGAAACCAGAATGAAATATAAATCTACTTTTAGACAGAAACAACGAATAGGTGCACTACCACTTCAAGCGATGCCAAAGTCCTAATCGTATTACCTTTCAAGTTTGTTCAATAAAGCTTTAACATGAGAGGGTGGATATGTTTCGGATGCTTCTCACCAGAAATGACCGTGACTAATCTACTAGTGAACAACGAGAACAGAGTACATAGCCATAGCAGTGTGATTACACTCATAGAATAATTAAAGAACAGGTGACAACAGGTGAGCTGATAACACTCACATTATAACAATGATCATCTATAGTGAAATATTCTCCCAAAACTTTTTCTACGAAAACGAGTTTAAAATACATTATACTAATACCAATTTTTCGGTCCTAGTTACACTAAAATATCTTTGTAACCGTCTTCCACAATTGCTTTAAACACCTAAAATATTCTGTTGTGTCTGGGGAGAGTCATTTCCTTTTTGTGCCTTATGTTGTAACACACTCACCGGTAAAATTTCCCGTTTTCTTTTACTTTTATTTCCTTAAAATTTTTGTTGCGTCTTGCAACCTTTTCAAGACTATTGAAAAGTTTGCAAGACGCAAAGAAAATTTTTAGAAAATAAAAGTAAAAAATAAGTGGAAATTTTACCGGTGAGTGTGTTACGTCATAAGGCAGAAAAAGAAAGTGACTCTCTCCAGGCAATAGAATATGCTTCAACACACAAGACTCTTGCAAACCAAATCCAAAAAGGAAACTAAAATATTATTAATAGTTAATGAGTATTGTTATAATATGCTTTGTGTTAAACTCACTACACGATAATATTTAGCTAGTAATCCTTACTCGTTTCCTAATAATTGTTGTGCTAGTTATAGCTTAACAGCAGTAAAATCTAATCCATCGGTCCTATTATACTTAGAGTGAATTAAGAAGTCATAATTAACTCAAATTACACTCGTGACGAGAGCAAGGAACAATTAGCTTAAAGATAAATTCTCAACAAAGGTTTATTTCAACTTCTCACACAAGTAATTGCGTACACTCACTCCCAAATACCCCCCAATAGATAGACACATATATTTATATGTGTGCATACCTACTAACACACAAATTATCATACACCCACACACTCATACATACACACATACACACATATATATATATATATATGTGTGTATATATATACATATATATATATATATAATATATATATATATATATATATATATATATATACATATACATATATATATATATATAATATATATATATATATACATATATATATATATTATATATATATATATATATATACATATATATATTATATATATATATATACATATACATATACATATACATATATATATATATAATATATACGCGTATTGACTGATAGGAAAGAGAGTTTGTCCAAATTAAACTTACATTCCTGATGCGTTGAGCATCAAGAAATTTAATTATCTGATATTATTGTCGTCGTAAGGAGAGTGTAATCATTATATAATCATTATACCTCTATACAGATAACAGAATCCCTGAATTTCGGAGATGTTTTCTTTAAAACCTTAACTTTGTTCAAATCTCAAAAGATTCCAGCATTTTTGAAATTAGCACCGTAGTATAAATATCGGAAATAGGCTCAAACGCCGTTGCATTTTCCGCATTCCATCTCAATCGATTTTTTTTTAATCAATTAGGAATTCAGGTTCCCCAATCTCCCATCTCTTTTCACCAGCTTTGATAATTAATAGAACGATTATATATTCCTGACTACGAAATTATATTCACTTTATAAAATTTCTCGGTTCACAACATTCATAATGTTAGCAACGAACTTAGCATTTAGAAATTCACGCAGAAGATGTTTCTGAGTAATTGCTATCGTTCTTACAGCCAAATTATAAATTGGCTCATTGGCTCTCTGTTTGAGTATTAACTATATGTCGAGAATATTGTACGCCATGATATTAACTGAAATCCACCTCAACAGAAAATATAAAAAAGAGGGAAAATTAAGAATGCAGAACGGTGTTGGATGTTATTATTACAATACCTAAGTGATATATGCAGGAAGCAATATTTCCGCCAAACGTGCTCTGCTCGTTGCATTTAGGGGAAATGCGCTTCTGTTTAGAATTTTAACTTGTGATATGTCGGATATAACGTACAGAAGAAAAAAAAGCGAAAACATGAAAGGGAATTCACGAGGAAATGATGAATTTTCAAAGGTTTTAAAATTAAGGTCCTTTTAGAGTTGATGAGAACTGGAAAATATCAAAGTTCAAGAGCGAATCGATAATTTCAAATAATAATGTGCAACAAGTAGCAAAAGCGGCAATAGTAGTAATTTTTCATTTTTCTCAAGATTCTCGTTTCATACAAGAAGAAAATACACGGTGGAAATTCTCACGAAAACGACAACGCGTACGCTCAAAAACATTTTTGTACGAGTATATATATCATGCGTGCTGGTACATATATATATATATATATATAGATATAGATTGTCGCTTTATCCTATTCTACTCAAGGCACAAAGCCAGAAATTTTGGGGAGCGGACCAGGCGATTAGATCGTCCCAGTACGCAACTGGTACTTAATTTATGGACCTCAAAAGAGCTCCATATATATATATATATATATATCGCAAAATAAAACTCTAAAGCCATTCACTATGCACAAAGCAATCAATTCCAGCGGAAATGATTTCACTCAACGTAACGAGAACACCTTCAGTTTATGAAAGGTGTAGAATTGTGCGTCTAATATTATGGCAAAAGAAAATCGGAATTAAGAATCATTTAGGATTTACGTGTAAACAATTACATAGAAAATCCGACCATATTTTTAATGTTGGTTTCAAATTTTGGCACAATGCCACCATCTTTGAGGGAAGGGACAAGTCGGTTACCCTTATTTGATCGACTCCAAAGAACGAAACGCAAAATAGAATCCAGCGGCAAGGAAGACGCAAGTCAGAAAAAATGCCAAGCAATTTTTCCAGCGTCGTAGCGATTCTGCCAGGTCACCACCTTAGACTTTATTTCTAATAGTAATTTGACAAAAGAAAACCACGAGCTGCCAGAACCCTTAACACGCCGAGGAAAATGTTTAGCCGCATTTCGGCCCTCTTTATGTTCTGAGTTCACATTCCATTGAGGGACACTTCGCCGTTCCTCTATTCGGTGTTGATAAAACAAGTACCAGTTCAATACTGGAGTTGATATAATCGACTTAAACCATCAACCGGAATTACTGACGCTGTGCCAAAATCTAAGATCAATTCGAAAGAGAATATTTGAATTTCCCAGCATAACTAAGTGCATTCAGATGAGAGAGAACATATATTAAGCACATATGCTATTATGTCATTATGTTATATTAAAGTCTATCAAACGATTCTATGTAAAGCCAATGTGGCTACCCTCAATGATATAAACAGTAGAGAACTCACCATTACACATTTTCTTACACCTGAACAATCATGATTTTGGAAGCACTCTGTCGGTTACGACGATGAGGGTTCCGGTTGATCCGAATCAACGGAACAGCTTGCTCGTGAAATTAACATGTAAGTGGCTGAGCACTCCACAGACACGTGTACCCTTAACGTAGTTCTCGGGGATATTCAGCGTGACATAGAGAGTGACAAGGCCGGCCCTTTGAAATTCAGGTACAACAGAAACAGGAAGTAAGAGTGAGAGAAAGTTGTGGTGAAAGAGTACAGCAGGGATCACCACCATCCCCTGCCGGAGCCTCGTGGAGCTTTAGGTGTTTTCGCTCAATAAACACTCACAATGCCCGGTCTGGGAATGGAAACCGCGATCCTATGACCGCGAGTCTGCTGCCCTAACCACTGGGCCATTGCGCCTCCACATCCTCAATGATATAAACAGTGGAGAACGCATCATTACACATTTTCTTACACCTGAACGATCATGATATATTCATCAAGCTGCAACGTAATTTTACCAACGATCTATCTTTTCGACTAATAACACGTACTAAATCTGATATAGAATAATTAGCGAACAAATACTAGATAAGATATCATCTAAATTTAAGGAGATAGCCTCCCAATCGAACTTATTGAAAAATTCAGAAGCTGTAATTAAGTAGATTAAAGACCTTCCCAATAAGTTAAACATTAAATTCCAACAATTTGCTGCCAGAGATTATTAAACTCCCATTGCTAAACCTTTACTAATTAAAACCTTCACCTTTACTAAATCAATTACTTCAAGTTCTTAAGAGTTAGGTAAATAGTGAATAGAGTTCGGAAGAAGTGGAATACTATACTCACACAAAAATATATGCTGCGTTTCCGTTTGCTTTTTCTCTCTGTGTCTCTATATATATATAGGGAGAGTTTACGAAAAAAACAAAAGACGAAGATAGGTGGTGTAAAAAACAAACGGATGTATTAGTATAACGCTCAGGAATAGAAAAAGTATTTCACGTTATATATATATATATATGAAAATTCCATTTAATACTACAAAACGTAGGACAGACAAAGAAATATCTTAATTCTTCACCAGTAAAGAAAATTTTATCCTACAGCCTCCTTACGGTTTGTAGCTGTTGTGTGGACGCCCCCAGACAACGTAGTAGACTAGCCCAATGTGTAGATATATAGAGAGAAGTCTAGACGTCAGATAAGAGCAGAATAGTAGCGGTGAGAGAGTAGCTAGCAGAGTTGAGTAGAAGGCATCCCAACGTGCGACAAAACAGTAGCGGGCATGCAAGGGCGGCGAGCTGGCAGTAACGTTAGCTCGTCGGGCGAAATGCTTAGCGGTATTTCGTCTGCCTTACGTTGTGAGTTCAAATTCCGCCGAGGTCGACTTTGCCTTTCATCCTTTCGGGGTCGATAAATTAAGTACCAGTTACGCACTGGGCTCGATGTAATCGACTGAATACCTATGTCTGTCCTTGTTTGTCCCCTCTGTGTTTAGCCCCTTGTGGGTAATAAAGAAATAGGTAGTGTTTGCAAATATAAAAGCGAAATCGCCGACATCGTATACTAATTATTTTAATCCTGATGTATCAAAATCTATTTAGTTTCCATAAAATCATATAAGTATAAACAGTTGACAGTATTATTTGAAACTAGTAAACAAAGAGTATAAATAAACTATTACAGGAGAAATAACTATAAAGCTAAGTCTTCATTATAATCCTAAATGACAGAACTAAGATATCACTGCTACAACTGCACTAGTAAGGTTAAGATATAATTCTTGAAGAGAATCGTTAGAGCAAAATACACAAGTAGATAAAACAAAAGAAAAGTAAAAATAAAATCAAAGCAAAACAAATTAAAAATAAAAATGAAAATGGAAATATAAAGAAAGAGATATAGAAAATAATACTGGATAACTTCTTGTCACCACTATAAGTAGAGAAACGGGAAATCGTAATTAAAAACGAATGGCAATTAACATTTAATTTAGATATGATAGTATTTCATCTTAGACAACAAAGGTAAGCGGTTGTTACCATATTTACGTGTTCAAATTGTTATATTATGGAGGGATGTTTCTAAATGTCTTGATAAAAAAAATTTGTTGTGTCTGAGGAGTTATACAGAATTACTATCTAACGCAGTCACAACTTCAATTTCCACTTATTTATTATTTATATATATTTTTTCCAAACTTTTTGTAGCTTTTGCATCCTTGTCAATGGATGTTGATTCTGTCCGTTATCGGAGCTGTGTTCATTTACTCTCTCTGTGCGCATGTATGTACGTCAGCGTGTATTTGACGCACAGAAATACGTACACAAATACTCACACACGTGCTTACATAGACAAACAAAAAAAAACGCACACACTCAGACACAAACACACAAACAAAATTCATATATGTAAACACACACACGCACACATGTACACACACACCTTCAGAGATACGCACGCGCGCTCTTCACCACGCAGAGACTACATCACAAACAAATATAGGTCGACTTTGCCTATAATCGACTTAATCCGTTTGTCTGTCCTTGTTTGTTCCCTCTGTGTTTAACCCCTTGTGGGTAGTAAAGAAATAGGGATTACTTCTGTCTTTACGTTCTGAGCAAAAATTCCGCCGAGAGCGACTTTGCTCTTCGTCCTTTCGAGGTCGATAGATTAAACACCAGTTGCGTACTGGGGCCAATCTAATCGTCTGGCCCCCTACCCAAAATTTCTGTCTTTGTACCTAGAGTATAAAAAGACATATCGACAATCTTTTCTTCATTGGGTACAAGGGCGGGACGTATAACACAAAATGACTGTAAAAAAAACAAGGGATGAATAGGGGTTTAGCGGAAAAATACCTGAATACAATAAAAAGAGTAGCAATTATAAACATCATTTAAAGAATACAGTTCCACCAGAAGCGGAAAATTTCCATCCCAGAGCACCTTAGAACGACAAATATTCTCAACTGACTATTAAGGCAACTCAGGCAGCTGTCTGTCTTCTTTTCAAACCTTCCGGTATTCAGGCTTGTGGTCATCGTAGGTCCAATCACACGGGCCATCTTCGTCACCTTCACTCACCTTTCAAAATCCATCACTCTTTTCAAGTGAAACTTCAACAAGTCGATGATGGCTTCGCCGAACAGGAAATTATCTGTCACCAGTTGTTCCAACCACGGATATTACTCTGCATTATTCAACTTGACCACATGACAGGAGAAAGCTGCCTTCCCGTCAAAATATGAATTCGGCCGTTAAGTGGTTCCGCCATGAATTTGACGACTGCTCGACAAATTTACTCTAGTCAGCAATGCCTGGACACTGGGTAAGTGTATAAAGAAAGGTTTAATCGATTGCTCACATCTCCAACAGGTCTGTTCGACATCTGTTCCATACCTGTAGAGTTTGCCTCGAAATGGGTGAGCTCTCCCGGTAGTACTGAAAGGCCAAGAATCTCTGGAATTCGTGCATAGGCTTCAGCGCGGAAGTCCACAGTGTAATACCTATTTCTTTACTACCCACAAGGGGCTAAACATAGAGGGGACAGACAAGGACAGACACACGGATTAAATCGATTATATCGACCCCAGTGCGTAACTGGTACTTAATTTATCGACCCCGAAAGGATGAAAGGCAAAGTCGACCTCGGCGGAATTTGAACTCAGAACGTAGCGGCAGACAAAATACGGCTACGCATTTCGCCCGGCGTAATAACATTTCTGCCAGCTCGCCGCCTTTATAAATACCAACTAACTGATCTCTCCAGACGCACAGAGTTTCCCCGACACGAATCCGTTATAGCCTTTCAATGTGGAAATTCTACCGACTAGCAGAGGACTGTGGAGGCTTGCCGATCTCCCACGCATCAAGAAATCTTTCTCGGTCTACGCATGATATGGTTCATAATGAATGCGAATAAAGATCTCTTGGCATTTATAGTTATACTAAAACACCCAAAAAAGTTATTCTATTCTTAAACAAGTGTTAAATAGCCAATATTCTCATGCTTGATAATAATTCTTGGAAAATATATTTCTGTTGATTTATTCTGCAGCACGGGTATTAGAAAGAAGAGAGATATCGAAAGAGTGACGAAGTGAGAGAGAGAGACAGACAGAGAGATAGACAATCGACAGACAACCAGGCAGTATCACACATGAATGAGCTATTAGCAGTATTTTTTTCCACTCAAATGGGTTAAAACATACCAAATTGCATTATTTTAAGAAAGACATTTTTGCAGGCCATAAAAAAAGACACTGTCATCATTATGCCATATAAAGTGCTGACATAGAGCTGCGTAGGTAAACATTTATCACACAAATATGTTTTATGTATTGCCAGTGTCAAGACATTCATACAGAAATACATACAAACACATAAATACACACACACACACATACACAAACACACACACACACACGTACACGTACGTACACACATATATATATATACATATGCATATTCATGTGTGTGCAGATATTCTTATATACTTGAGAAAGATAAATATTCATAGAAATGTTTCACTCTTACCATGGACATATTTACGTACACATCCGTATATATTATATATATATATATATATTATATATATATGTGTGTGTGTGTGTGTGTGTGTGTGTGTATATATATACATACATATATTATATAATATATATTATATATATATATAATTTCAACAATTGAGGGTAAATTAATTAATTATTAATCAATTTCACCAAGTATTCAGTATGCAAAGGGACCATTTAAGGCGAATTCAAATTATTACATTATATAAAAGGGCTTAGTAAAATAAATTACTTTGCCGCATACTGAACTCATTAGAAATAGTAGCTAAAAAAACTTTTTTAAAACTATTTCTAATACTTAAAGAAAACCTCTCTCATATAGTGTTTGCTCAATTCAACTCACGAAAGTATGGGGGTAAAGACATTAAAAAATCAAATGCAAAGGTTATTTGAGAACGTACGTTTCAAGATTAGTCAACTCGACATTTCTATCATCAGCTCAGAACTCCTTGGTTTGGATTTGAAAACACTGAAAGTGGGAGCATACCCTTTCGGCTTCTTATCGCTTCTGAAGATCTGCTCGAAACTAACAGTGCCAGCAAACTCAAATATGCAAGCGAAGAATTTCTGCTCTCCCCAAAGTAATTTATTTTACTAAGCCCTTTTATATAATGTAATTATATATATATATATATATATGTATGTGTATATATATATATTTATATATATATATATACATATATAATATATATATATATATATTATATACTTATATAAATATATATACTATTATGCATACATGCATATATGAGTATATACACAGACATATATTTGCTCAAATTTTAATAGAATATAAGGTATGAGTATGTATGTTATAATGTTTATACGCATACATACATACATGCACATATACATATATAATAATATATATATATATATATATATATATATATATATATATATATATTATATATACAGACGTAGACATATATATATATACATGCATGAACATGTACACATACACAAACACATACACACACACACTACACAACACACACACACACACACACACATATATATATATAGATGCATGCATACACGTTTCGTTCATATACAGGGTAAGACAAGAATCAATAAATACATTTTTATTAAAAATTTCATTCACCAATAAAACAAAACCATACACAACTACACACAAAATTAACAAACTGTTAATTAGATTATATTATTTGAACAGAACGTTTACTTTTTTATGAAGCTATACAAATTTATACTCATATATTACCAATGAATTTCACAAAAATTAAATTATGGTCCTTAGTTAACAGATTAAGTTTAATTATTTTTGCTATTATTCAATATTTCATAAAGTGACAGGATTTGGATTCACCAGTTTCATGTATTTAATCTAATTTTCGAAATTCTTTCACAAAAGCACTATCCTATCTTCACTTCAGAAATTCCATTTTACATGTGGTATATATATATATCTATATACATATACATATGTGTATGCATATATATATATATATATATATAATTATATATATTATGCATATATATTATGTATATGTATATGTATATATGTACGTATATATATATATACATACTAATATACATACATATATATATATGTATATACATATATATATATATATATATATGCACATAATATATATATATATATAATATATATATATATATATATATATATATATATAGACGTAAATAGTTTTAACAGAATAGTTTTCATAGTAACTTAGTGACGTTGAATTTGTGGCCAATTTAACCAGCATCGGACTGGTCCAAATTCGTAGTGATTGCCAACTTTACCCTCATTACTTCAGTTCAATGTAACAATCTTGCTTATTATAACCCCAGAGAAAAATGATGTGATAAACATCTATAAATATCTATTTATTTATATATGTATCTGACTATATATATATATATATATATATATATATAATATATATATATATATGTGCGCGTGTGCACCCTTGGCGATTGTTTTCCTCCGTCTTCCCTTCTCTGGATCTTTCTTTTTCATATATTTCTGACGAAGAGCTCCGCTCGAATCGTTAAACCCTCCTTCTTCCCTTCCTTCCTGAGCGTCCAATAATACTATATTTATTCCACGTCCTCGCGTTGTTGTGTTTTCTCTTTGCATCTTCATGCTTGTATTAACCACACACATATATATATATATATTTATACATATATTTATACATATATGTATATATATAGATATACATACATACATGCATACATATATATGTATATATATATATATATATATATATTATATATATATATACATATATGTATATATATAGAAATACATACACGCATGCATACATACATATATATATATACATATACATATTTTTATATATATATATATGTATATATATATATCTATAGATATGCATACATACATACATATATACATATATATGTGTATACATGCAGGATTGTTCGGAAGGACCTACTGACTTACTTCTACGCGATCGTTAAGTTGAACTGTGAACATTTATGCTTGTTTTTTCTTCTCTTCTTTCATCTCCTTATTCCTTTATTCTTCTCCTCGAAGTCGTCATGTGGAGACGAAAATTATTTGAGAAAGTAACTAAAATAATGATAATAAAACTGAAGTGAAGACCACGGAAATTGTGCATGTGATTAATTAGCAAAATAAGACCAACTCCAATATAACAACACACATACACTATCCAAAGAGCAACTGACTTCCTCTTGCTGATATAGCACAATCATGGAAAATATACTGTATCTATTTCCTTATTACCCACAAGGGGCTAAACACAGAGGGGACAAACAAGGACAGACATAGGTATAAAGTCGATTACATCGATCCCAGTGCGTAACTGGTACTTAATTGATCGACCCCGAGAGGATGAAAGGCAAAGTCGACCTCGGCGGAATTTGAACTCACAACGTAACGGCAGACGAAATACCGCTAAGCATTTCGCCCGGCGTGCTAACGTTTCTGCCAGCTTCTGGAAGATATACTGTACCGTGTTACCTTACTTAGCGTTATATATCCACGTAGAATACACTCAACGTCAGTGATTCACCGCGGCCCATGTTATATTAACAATAAAATATCTGCTTAACCCTATAGTACTTTAACTTGATTAGATCGTTGTGATAATCTACTGCTTCTGTAGTCAGCAGAAAATGCCTTTATCTTTTACAGTACAATCATTGTAGAAAGAGATGAAAGAAATGTCAATGACGTGAGTGATACCGCTTCATATTTGTAGAGACCTCTTTGAAGTCAGCTTTATTGGCCAACGACTTCATTCTCTCACATGCTTTAGGTATGATTCTTTTACGACGATTTGGGTCTAATACCATGTATGCAGAAAATTCTTCCTCAGAAATATTTTTGTGCGTATTGGACATTTATAGAAAACCAAAATTGAGTTAAGTGACACTGATACAGGTAAATTGTGAAGGAGAATATGAAATAGATTCAATAAAGCGATCCTCTTCCTCTGCAGTTAAATTCACTGATCTTCCGTATGCATTTAAATACTCTTACTCTCTTTTAGTCTTTTTACTTGTTTCAGTCATTTGACTGCGGCCATGCTGGAGCACCGCCTTTTAGTCGAAAAAATCGAACCCGGGACTTATTCTATCGGTCTCTTTTGCCGGACCGCTAAGTGACGGGGACGTAAACACATCATCATCGGTTGTCAAGCAATGCTAGGGAGGAGAACAAACACAGACACACAAACATATACACACGCATACATACATACATATATATATATATATATATACGACAGGCTTCTTTCAGTTTCCGTCTACCAAATCCACTCATAAGGCTTTGGTCGGCCCGGGGCTATAGCAGAAGACACTTGCCCAAGATGCTACGCAGTGGGACTGAACCCGGAACCATGTGGTTGGTAAGCAAGCTACTTACCGCACAGTCACTCATGCGCCTACGTGTATCAAATACAAATTTCATTCAGCAACACGACAGTTTGATAACTTTGAAAGCAGGTAAATATTGAAGTATAAAAATATATCATATATTGAAGCTTCTTATTCAAACAAAATATGCTGAAATACAATCTGCAGTACTGTCACTACGTGGGTCGATGAAAAAGTCTCTTAAAATAGGGACACTCTTAAATTCACAGTCTTGTTTACAAGTTTTCAAAACCTTACTATCATTTCAAAAGCCTCGACTTTACATTAGGCAGCAAAACCTGTTATTGGTATCACTTTTAACGAAAGGCGGCAAGCTGGCAGAAACGTTAGCACGCTGGGCGAAATGCTTAGCGGTATTTCGTCTGCGTTACGTTGTGAGTTTAAAATCCGCCGAGGACGACTTTGCCTTTCATCCTTTCGGGGTCGATTAAATAAGTACCAGTTACACACTGGGGTCGATGTAATTGACTTAATCCATTTGTCTGTCCTTGTGTGTCCCCTCTATGTTTAGCCCCTTGTGGGTAATAAAGAAATAGGTATTTCGTCTACCGTTACGTTGTGAGTTCAAAATCCGCCGAGGTCGACTTTGCCTTTCATCCTTTCGGGGTCGATAAATTAAGTACCAGTAACGCACTGGGGTCGATAAATTAAGTACCAGTAACGCACTGGGGTCGATGTAATCGACATAATACTTATATCTGTCCTTGTTTGTCCCCTCTGTGTTAACCCCTTGTGGGTAATCAAAGAAATAGGTATCACTTTTAATGAAAACTTAATTCATATTCGAAAATACGTGTTCGAAATAGTAGTAGAACTAGTATGTTTCTACGAAGTAATCGTCAATCTCAAAGCGCTACCTGGGTTTTGCCTATTTCATTACACTCGACTGTAAATGGATTGAAATATCCACTTGTTTAGAATGCTTAACTAAATCGATCTACGTTTAATAAAATCAAAGGTATACAATGCTATATTAAAGAAACTTTGTAAAGTAGTTTTGTTCTTTTAAAGGCAAGCACATAGCAGCGGAAAATGTATTACCTGCTGTTACGGTTTTGTGCCGTTACCGTAGAAAAAAAATGGAAATCACTAGCTGCTTTACACACCAGAACTTTTGACATGACAACCACAAATGATTATGCTTGGTCTCCAATCGAGTAAAGGATACATTCATTATCAGCATGTCTACTTCTGTCGACTTTGTGCTCGTTATCGACATGCTGTAAATCATTCATTATTGTACAAATATCAAATGTATTTCTAAACTAGACCATGCAGTAAGTCTTTTGAGAATTGTATATATAGGACCGCATTTGTGAATGGGCTACACCGTTTCTCAAACCATGCTGTTTAATTATAACATACACACACACACATGCCACACACACGCACACCACACACACACACACACACACACACACACATATATATATATATAACTATATATATAAATATATTCTTTTATTTTCTTAATTGTTTCAGTCATTTGACTGCGGCCATGCTGGAGCACTGTCTTTTATCGAACAACTCGACCCCAGAGCTTATTCTTTGTAAGCTTAGTACTTATTCTGTCGGTCTCTTTTACCGAACCGCTAAGTTACAGGGACATAAACACACCAGCATCGGTTGTCAAGCGATGCTGGGGGACAAACACAGACACACAAACGCGTATATATATATACATATACATATATACGACGGAGTTTTTTCAGTTTCCGTCTACCAAATCCACTCACAAGGCTTAGGTCGGCCCGAGGCTATAGTAGAAGGCACTTGCGCAAGGTGACATTTAGCGGGACTGAACCCGGAACCATGAGGTTGCTAAGCAAGCTACTTACCACATAGCCACATACATACATATAAACATACATATATACATACATACATACATGCATACATACATACATACATACATACATACATACATACACATATATATATATATATATATATATATATACAATAAATTCAGGGTGAATACTTGATAAGTATAAGTACCTGTAGCAGAGGTAGTAGCAGAAGTGAGAAGATATATGTATTGGAGTCCAATAATACCTTGTACACCTATTTGATTATGAAGAATTACAAACATACTTTCTCAGTGAAACTTAATATACCTACCATTATAAATAATACCAAATGTTCTTTTTCAGATAGGGCTTTAAACTATCTATTACGTTGATTATACATTGATGTAAGAATAAGTTGTTTTATAAAGCTCGAAACATGTGTACCGCGACATCCTATGTGTTCTGTTTTTTATTTCATTTGATACATATATGTATGTATATATATATATATATATATATATATATATATATACATATGCGTATGTGTGTGTGTGTGTGTGTGTGTGTGTGTGTGTGTGATTGAACAATCATTCCAAACTTGTGGAGGTGGTTGACTGATGTAGTCATACACAAACAATGCTCGAACGAACAACTGGATGTTCTTAGAAACGCCTTTTTTTTTCCTGTTGTATATTTCTACAACCAAGGATGATTTACCAGTAGTCAATAAACGACCACAAAGACAAAACTATACACGCTGATAATTAATTTCTCAGTATGCTCTTTAGATCGTTTTAGCAAATCACAACGAGAGCCATTTTGGAGAATCGCTTTCATGTAGGAAAATGATTGGGAAATAAATGTGAAACGTTCGCCATTTTGTCCGACAATTTATCCATTTGGCTAGCATTCCAACTTCATTTATAAACTACTTTGACAATTAAAAAATAAACGATGCATACATTTATAGCAGTACTATGAAACATTTGCCAAATAATGGATCATATATTTGGCAGTAAGGAGACGCAACTATCGTTCTGATACGTCTTTCAAACGGACAGATTATTTTCTAGGCACATTAAAATTTATGCAATATCAATATAAACGAGGAAATAAATATATCTGAATGAGAATATTGTACAAATACAGAGCGTATATATATATAACTATACATCTTTATACATACATACATATTTACATACATACATGCACACATACACACATACATATATATATATATATATATGTATTTATGCGTGTCTATATGTAGGTTTCTATTGGTTTATGTCTGTATCTGTTGGTATTAGTTACTCGTGTGTTCTTGGTCTGTATGTATGTGTGTCGGTGTAAGCGTAGTATATCCATGTCTAGCAAAAAAAAAAAAACAAAAAAAAAATCATTGTTTTCTCGTCTGTATTCAAAACGTATTTAAAAGAATATCGATAGCAATCGCGGAAGGTGGGGGGGAAGGGAAAATGAGAAAACATATATGTGGAGACTACATCGTCAAACGCTGACCAGAAATCAATGGACACCCAACATGAACTACGAGTATGTATATATCTAGGTAGGTATGTGCGTGTGTATATATACATACACACACACACACACATATATATATATGTACACACACACACATATATATATACACACATTATATACATATATGTATACATACACACACACATATATATATATATATATATTTGCACATACATATGTACATACATACGTATCTATGTAAGTATAATATATAGGTGTGAATTTGTGTATATCTACATACGCATTATATATATATATATGTGTGTGTGGGGGGGTATATATATATGTATATGTATATGTATATGCATAAATATATATATACACATACATACACACACACACGTATATATTTATATATACGTGGGTATATATATGTATATATATATATACATATACAATTACATACACATATATATATATATATGCATATATATATATATATATATATATATATATATATATATATATACACATGTATATACATACATATGTATATATATATATATATGGATATGTATATATATATATATATGGATATGTATATATATATATACATATATACATATATATATATGCATATGCATATGTATATATATATATATGTTCTGTCACAATACATTGTAGTACATTTAATTATTATATATGGGTAATTCAATAGATAGAGATGCCATTTTATGTTTACTTGTTTCTCTTTCTTGGTATTTCTTTTCGCTTAATAACTAAAGTTTATCCAAGTGTGTTCCTCTATGAATATAATAAAGCTGTGTGTAGAGCGATAGGAGGATATCAGCGTAGACCATATTAAACATTAAACACAAAGCAACTTCATACACAAAAAAAACATTTGTTGAAGCTTTTCCTATTTTTAGTCCCTCAATAAAGATGCAAATATATAACGCTCTTTCTATACGCAGGAGATATTGTCGTCATTATTTTATGTTCGTGAAGCTTGTCCTATTGGATAAGAAGTTCTCTTATTTGGAAAATGATCGAAGTTCGATTTCACCTCATGACTTTTCATTCGTAGCTATCGTTGCAATAGCATAGTTTTCAGCCATATTTCGTAACTAGATTATTTCGATTGGCTGAAACTGTATTGAAGCTGACCGTGGTTCTCTTTGTCTTTCATCTTTGCAGGTCCAATCAAATAAATACCTATTTCTTTATTACCCACAAGGGGCTAAACACAGAGGGTACAAACAAGGACAGACATAGGTATTAAGTCGATTACATCGACCCCAGTCCGTAACTGGTACGTAATTTATCGACCCCGAAAGGATAAAGGGAAAGTCGACCTCGGCGGAATTTGAACTCACAACGTAACGAGGGGCGAAATACCACTAAGCATTTCGCCCGGCGTGCTAACGTTTCTGCCAGCTCACCGCCTTCTATCAAATAAATACCAGCTGTGTATTGGGTTTGATAAAATCTACCAGATCGCTCCACCCCGAAGTTGCTGCATTGTTGCTAAAATTTGAAATCAGTATTATTTTAAAGGAAGGGCAGTGATTGCTCAGAGTTTTTAGCATGCCGAGGAAAATGCTTAAATGTATTTCGTCCAGTGGCGAGCTGGCAGAAATGTTAGCACGCCGGGCGAAATGCTTAGCGGTATTACGTCTGCCGCTACGTTCTGAGTTCAAATTCCGCCGAGGTCAACTTTGCCTTTAATCCTTTCGGGATCGATTAAATAAATACCAGTTACGCACTTAGGTCGATGTAATCGACTTAATCCGTTTGTCTGTCCTTGCTTGTCCTCTCTGTGTTTAGCCACTTGTGGGTAGTAAAGAAATAGTTATTTCGTCTGCCGCTACGTTCTGAGTTCAAATTCCGCCGAGGTCGACTTAGTCTTTCATGCGCCGAGGTCAACTTTGCCTTTCATCCTTTCGGGGTCGATTAAATAAGTACCAGTTACGCACTGGGGTCGATATAATCGACTTAATCCGTTTGTCTGTCCTTATTTGTCCTCTCTGTGTTTAGCTCCTTGTGGGTAGTAAAAGAAATAGGTATTTCGTCCGTCTTTACCTACTCAATTCGAACAACATCCGGAGCCGACTTTGTCTTTCCTCTCTGCAAGGTCGATTAAATAATTGAATACTGGAGCTTCTGTAATCAGCTGACTCTCCCACGCCCGAAATTGCTGGCCTTGTGCTAAACTTTGAATTGAATATTACTTAAAAAGTAGAAAACTAGTTGTCTTTACGTTCTGAGATCATATCCCGCCGGTGTCGACGTTGCCTTTCATCTTTTCAACGTCGATAAAATAACGCTATTTGTTCACTGGGGTCTATGTGTCTAAACGCGAGTTATCAGAATATTTTTTTATAAAAGTTAATAGCTGATGTTACATACGGGTATTTGTTATATGTGAAGATATTGGTAAAGGCTGGTTTCTTCATTAGATTTGTCATGTCTGAAAACTTATTGTGCGGAAATTCTTATGTTATATAAAGAAACGTTACACCTGGTTATTTCAATGGTCAACCATTCCAGTGCAGTCGATATTTTAGTGACTATATTTTCAAGTAAATTTCTAAGGATTGTTACATGCGGCGCCTTTCTAGCATTCTTACAAACTCTTAATAATTAAATCGCATAAAGTAACTTAATGACAACCAACGTTACTTAGGCTACTAATGTTTTTAGGATCTTGCAGCACGTTTCACAATAAACTCTGAATAGTTGCACAGTGTAGGCGTAGGAGTGACTGTGTGGTAAGTAGATTGCTTACAAACCACATGGTTCCGGGTTCAGTCCCACTGCGTGGCATCTTGGGCAAGTGTCTTCTACTATAGCCTCGGGCCGGCCAAATCCTTGTGAGTGGATTTGATAGACGGAAACTGAAACTAGCCTGTCGTATATATATTTGACACCGCTGGTCACAGCACGCTGTCCACTCCTCTCTGGATCGTGCCTTTCTCATCCACGTGTTCCCAATCGTCCTCCTGAAATCGAACTCCAAAGTCGTGGAGGCCTTCCGAGTGGTCGTTTCTGATGTATATATATATATATATATATATTATATATATATATATATATATATATATATGTGTGTGTGTGTGTGTGTGTGTGTGTGTGTTTTGTGTATCTGTGTTTGCCCCCCCCCCTGTCCCCAAACATCGCTTGACAACCGATGCTGGTGTGTTTACGTCCCCGTCACTTAGCGGTTCGGCTAAAGAGACCGATAGAATAAGTACTAGGCTTACAAAGAATAATACCGGGGTCGATTTGCTCGACTAAAGGCGGTGCTCCAGCATTTCCACAGTCACATGACTGAAACAAGTAAAAGAGTAACAGAGTGTCCTTAACGAAAATGAGTGCCCGCCAGTGTATGTAAATAAGAATTGTATGCAAGATATTCCTTTCCTAAATAGAGGCATATGTATATGTGACGTTCCTAATTTACTCAACCTTGTATGACCGTATGAGCTGGGTTGCCAAAACGTTCGTTCCTTTTTTTTTATCATTATGGAACAATAAGACACATGTTTTAAAAAGAAAACTATTTTTTCAATGAAATATTATCGCTACTATTTTCCGTATCATCTGCAATCTTGTACCTGATACATTACTTCTTGCATACAGAATTCTTGTTTCCACCGGTGAAAAATACTTCCAGCTGAATATTTACATCATCTATATAGCTAAAAGATTGTCCATTCGATGAATTTTGCTGAGACCGAAACAGGTAGAAATCTGATGGACCAAGGTTTGGTGAATACGAAGGGAGGTGTAAACATTCCTAGCCAAACGGATACAACATCTGCAAGTTCTGTAACGTGGAATTCCATCTTTAATCTCCATTCTGTCAACAGCGCAAATGTAAAATTCTTCCCTCAAGACGAGGGCTGGTATTATCCGATGATGGGATCAAATTACAATCAAATTACAATCACTAGTTTGGAACACTAATGTTGGACTAGTAAAACTTTTGTGTAACGCCTTTAATACCTCATACCGTTTCTATTCTGTGTAAGTCGCAACTTTTTATATGTATCCATCTCTCTTTTACTCTTTTACTCTTTTACTTGTTTCAGTCATTTCCACTGCGAACATGCTGGAGCACCGCCTTTAGTCGAGCAAATCGACCCCGGGACTTATTCTTTGTAAGCCCAGTACTTATTCTATCGGTCTCTTTTGCGGAACCGCTAAGTGACGGAGACGTAAACACACCGGCATCGGTTGTCAAGCAATGCTAGGGAGACAAACACAGACACACAATCACACACACACACACACACACATATTCATAAATATATATACATATATACGACAGGCTTCTTTCAGTTTCCGTCTACCAAATCCACTCACAAGGCATTGGTCGGCCCGGGGCTCTAGCAGAATACACTTGCCCAAGATGCCACGCAGTGGGACTGAACCCGCAACCATGTGGTTGGTATAGTAAGCGACTTACCACACAGCCACTCCTACGCTTGTGCATCTTTTTTTTTTGTATTAAATGAATTTAATAGTTTTTGTATATCACGTGCCTAATTTGTTTGTCCTTACCTCATTTGCCTAATCACTTGCCTAATTTGTTTGTCATTACCGCATTTCTGAGGTATTTTTCGTCGTCGTCGTCGTTGTCGTTGTTGATGTTGTTGTTATTACTATTCAGGTCACTGCCTGGAATCGAACTCCTATATATACATATATATTTCAAATGCAAACTACACGCTGTGATGATTATTTTATATTTTCCAGACGTTCAGAAAATAGATTCTTTGGGTGGTTTAGGGATAGAGTAGCATACTATAAATTTTCAAAATTTAAACTATTTAGCAAGGCTACAGACATAAAAGCAACCACTCGCTTCGCAAAAATAAAGGAAGACGAGTGGAAGGAGGAAAAACTACAAGAACATCTAAAGAATAGACTGATTAGAGATGTAACAAAAGAAGTACTGGAGGGTAAACTTGTTATAACCCCGGCAACCACACCTACCCAGAGCCCGTGGCAACGCCGGTTAAGAGCCCTGCAGCTACAACCACAAGGGAGGAAGAAGGGGAAGCGGGCAGATTTAAACTGTCATGCTCCCTTTCTCAACCGTAAGTTCATTTATTTTTTCTCTCACCGACAATGGCTAAGCTGGGTTGTGTGAATGTACGTGGAATGGGGACGAAATGGAAACAAATTTGTTTCCTGAACGACCTCACGACACATGGAGTAGACATAGCTATTGCAACCGAGTCCAAGATGAACGAGGCCAAGCGTTCTCGCCTCTTCTAAATGGGTTCGAGAAATTTATTTCTCCTAGCCGAGGAAGAGGCAGAGGCGTGGCAGTCCTTATCAGAAGAGCTTGGACTTGCAGGTAAGTACTGTCTTTCTGGACCCAGAAGGCAGGCTGGTTGTTCTGGATGTGACCCACGTAAGTAACAGTCCTTCAGGTTGGTAGCTGTCTACGCTCCGAACGAGGGTAGACAGACGGGTTTTTTTCGGAACCTGGAGCCCTTTTTAGCGACGTCGAAAACGGTAATCCTAATAGGGGACTTTAACACTGTCCTTGAAGCGCGGGTCGACAGTGTTGGCTCAACCAATAGGAAGGGGAACCCTAGCCTCAAGGGTCTACTAGAGAGCTTTGATCTAGTGGACCGTTACCGACTGGATGAGCCGAGCGTTCCACTGGACGTGGAGTAACAACGACGGCTCACACAGATCGTATTTAGATAGGATATTTATTAAGAAAAGAGATAAGGATACGTTTAGTTGTCCACAGTTTCACATTGTGCCTTACACGGATCACAAATTTGTGACGTGTAAGATGCAATTAGACAAGTGTCATAGACAGGGACCCGGGTACTGGAAGCTGAACAAGGCTATTTTGAATTGTGAAGACTTCCGTACCCGGATTAAGGTGTTAGTACAGAGGGCATTGTGTGGCACCATCATTAACAATAGATGGTGGCACTCCCTCAAAAGAGCCATTCGTTCAGAGTCCATTAGATTTAGCAATCAGCTAAGGTTAGATAGGTCTAGGATAGAGGACGAATTAGTTAAGAATCTAAACGAGGCAATGGAAGCTGGCTCTGCATCCGGAGTGATGGCGGCAAGGACGGTATTGTACCGTCACCTTAACTCCAAACACGAAGGTTGCAGAGTCAGAGCTAAGCTACGCGCTGGGAAACGAGAAGGTATTAACGTTGCCGGATGGGCCCGTCGAGTGGAGAGTCAGAGAGGTAACAAAGCCTCAATCAAGTCTTTAACTGACGAACAGGGACAAAAGATCTATGGACAGGAGGAGATGCAAAAGTTTCTTCACCAGCATTTCGCCCGCGTGTTCGGGGGTGGTGTGGCGCCGGAGCGGGGGAGGACCTTAAAGGACTTCCTGGCCGGCGGACCGCGGCTCTCGGGGCGTGAGGTGGAGTGCTGTGAAGAAGCGATCACTCCCGCGGAGATAGAGGGGATACTGGCCGGATGCGCCGGGGAGAAGTCGCCGGGGTTGGATGGTCTGCCCTACGAGTTTTACCAAAGTATGCCGGACTTGTTCGGGGAATATTGGCAGGCGTCTACACGAACTGGCAGCAGAATGGGAGAATTCCCAGTTCTGTAAGCCGGGGAGTGGTGACGCTAATCCAGAAAGACCCGAGCAAGGGGGATAACATTAGTAACTACAGGCCCATAACTCTACTTATGTAGAGTTAAAGATTTTGGCCAAGGTGTTGGCAAAAAGGTTGACGGTTGTCGTGGAGAAACTTGTAGGGAGAGCACAGACATGTGCAATTCCAGGCAGGTCGATCCAGGACAATCTTCACCTTATACGCTACACCTTAGATAGGGTGGGTAAATTAACCGGCAAGGGCGGGGTAATGGTCCATTTAGACCAAAGTAAAGCGTTCGATAGGGTAGACCATGAGTACCTGGCGACGGTCCTCGAAGCGGCTGGACTGGGCCCTGAATTTCGCGGGTGGATCTCCGCTATGTATAGCGGCATCAAGTCCACCGTCCAGATAAACGGTTACCTAACGGAACCGTTTTCGATCGAATGTTCAGTTCGTCAAGGGTGCCCCTTGTCACCACTCTTGTACGTGTTGGCTCTTGAGCCATTGCTGCGAAAGTTGGAGAGGCTGGGAAGTAACTCGGATGAGATCGGAGGTGGGAGGACGGTTACTGCTTATGCGGATGACGTCACCCTCATCGTGTCCAATGAGGCCCAGCTACCTTGTGTGGAAGAGGCTATCAGAGGATAAGAGGCGGTGGCAGGAGCAAAGGTTAACAAGGACAAGTCGGTTGGCTTGCGCCTCGGCACCTGGAGGAGCAAGTCGATATCGTCCAGTGTCGTGGGACACTGGACGGACGGCCCTGTTAAATTGCTAGGAGTTTGGTTTTGGGCAGACTCCCAAACGGAGAGGAACTGGAGTGAGGTGACGAGCAAGGTGGAGGCCATAGTACGGACCTGTCCGGAAGGTTTCTGTCCTTGAAAGGAAGGGTGGAGGTGGTACAGATGTTCATTGCATCTGTAATCACTTACCGCCTGACCGTTGTCCCTTGCCCCGATTCATGACTTAGCAAGTTGGAGCGAATCCTTTTCCGCTTTTTGTGGAAGGGAGGAAGGCCACTTGTGAGGCGCTCCGTTTGCTGCCAGGAACCGTTAAAGGGTGGGTTAGGAATGCCTTGGTTGATGATGCGCAGACATGCGTTGAGTTTGAAGCATCTCTGGCACCACCTGGAGGGTGATAAGGTGGTGGCAGGGGAATTTTTCCCGAGACCGGCCTCCTTAGTGAATTTTAAACCCGGTCGCATCAAAAGATGGAAACTGACTTTATGGCAAAAGGAGTGCCGACAGGCACTCACGCTGATCCACAAGGCGGGCAAGGCCGGCTGCGGAAATACCACCTCGGTATTTTATAGAAGGCTGGTAGAGGCAAAGAACGACGACGTCCTAGGAGGGGCTCTGGGGTTTGACGAAGACCAGCTTACCAACCTGTTTAAAAGACTTTCAGGACGGGGTACTTGGATAATTTCCAAAGATCCCTGGCCTGGCAGTGCTATAGGAATGCTTTACCTGTTCGCGAGAAGTTATCGCGGCACGGAATTTCAGTGCCACCGACGTGTCCAAGGTGCGAGTTGGACGATGAAACCGTCCAGCACGCTTTTGTACACTGTCGGAAGTTGTCCGACTTGATAAGTTACGCAGAACACGTGTTATCGCATCTGGGACGAGTACAGCTGTCGGCTGAGTCTATGATTAAGATGATACCGCCAACTGGACTCTCGAAGGAAGGTGAGGCATGTTTTCACTGCACGGTTGCAGTAGTAAAAGAATGCATGTGGCGAACAAGAATGGAAGGAGTCGCGATAGGATCCTTGTCTCGGGCCCCGGCTTGCTCACTTACTTCAGATATCATCTGAAGAGCAAAATGGGGCTGGAAAAGAGGATCTTACCACGGGGTGTGTATGAGAAAAGATGGAAGGAAGTGGAAAAAAAGGTGGGTGTCAGAAACCCAGCTTAACTATGGAGGGAGGAGAGGAAACAAAAGCTGCGGGGCCTTATAAATTGCCGGGGTTTAAAACTTCGGTAAGATCGAAAGTTTATGAAATGTTATTCTATTGGTCACGTAAAGGACAATTTACAGACGAATTTTTATAATGAATAATCCAAATGTTATGGAAAATTTTTAATCGAACCTCTTAACTGTTTTTTGCATGTATGTCCTGTATTTGTCCTTCTATGTAACGATTGTATAATCATAATAAAGAAATATAGAGTAGCATATATAGTCTTTAGCCTTGGTAGTTTAAGAGAATTTTAAATACTTTCCCCCAAAATCTCACCTTTGCCCGTGTAACGTAAGAAGTATGACAAAACTGATGTGCTTTTAGAATAGATGTGTAACTTTAAAGCTATAAATGAAAACACAGATATTCTCGTGCATATCTATTGAGCGCAGATCATTTTTTAAATTCTTTTGTATCGAAAATACTATAGCTGATTGAACTTGTAGGATTTTCATCATAGAGTAAGATATAACATTAAATAATTTTTAGCATTCTCCATGTCTTTGTGAAAGAGACATTGAAAATGTTGCGAACAAACTGCCTATATCACAATGAGAACTCTTTTGAACAAAAGCGATCCTAAGCAGGAGACACCTGCTGTGAATAGAATCAATTGAACTTGGCCATCTTGTCGATAGTGAATACTGCCAGAAGTATATTCAGGTAAACATGGAAGAATTGCTATTAAGAGTCGAACGACATTTAATAATATTTTTTTGTTTCTTATCTTGTTAAAACTCAGCAATAATTTACGCTGGTTTCCTTCCCTCTGCATCAAAAATTATATCTCCGCTGTCTCTTGATATTGGCTTCAAATTTTGGCGTAAGCTTAGGAATTTCGAGGCGGGGGTAAGTTGATTACATGAACCCCCAGGTATCAATTGGTACTTATTTCATCTATTCAGAGAGGATGAAAGAAAAAATCGGCATTGGCAGGAATTGAACTCAGAGCTTAAAGAAGGACAAAATGCCGCTAAGCATTTTCCACGACACGCTAACGATTCTGCTAGTTCTTCGCATTGCTATATCCTTATACCTCCTGTTTGAAAGTCTCAACTTATGAAAGTATGATTTACAAAATATAGTAGTAGTAGTAGTAGTAGTATTAGTAGTAGTAGTAGTAGTAGTAGTAGTTGTAGTAGTAGTAGTAGTAGTTGTTGTAGTAGTAGTGGTGGTGATGGTGGTGTTGTTGGTGTTGTTGGTAGTAGTGGTAGTAGTAGTAGTAGTAGTAGTAGTAGTAGTAGTAACTGCAGCGTTGACAGCCGCATTCGCTTTTGATTTTTAATCCGAAAAACATTCTTCTTCATCTTTCTTTGTCTTTTTGTAGATAGCGTGTACATTAAAGACATTATCCAACAGGCACCTCTACGCACACGAGCGCACTCACACACAGACACACACATTCACAAATATACACACACATCCACTCACACACACAAACACACATTTAGTAGCCTTTCTTTCATTTTCGAGGGGATATGCAGCTGCTATTTTTAGCAGCTCAAACGACGACCACCTAGCTAACACCCTCCGAGCAACAGTTGCTGCAGCTCTGACATACATCATAGGAATTCTCATACAATGTTAATATTACCCGTTACAGGTTAGTGGATGGAATGAATGGAAGCACTCCGTCGGTTACGACGATGAAGGTTCCGGTTGATCCGATCAACGGAACAGCCTGCTCGTGAAATTAACGTGTAGGTGGCTGAGCACTCCACAGACACGTGCACACTTAACGTAGTTCTCGGGGATATTCAGCGTGACACAGAGAGTGACAAGGCCGGCCCTTTGAAATACAGGTACAACCGAAACAGGAAGTAAGAGTGAGAGAAAGTTGTGGTGAAAGAGTACAGTAGGGATCACCACCATCCCCTGCTGGAGCCTCGTGGAGCTTTTTAGGTGTTTTCGCTCAATAAACACTCACGACGCCCGGTCTGGGAATCGAAACCGCGATCCTATGACCGCGAGTCCGCTGCCCTAACCACTGGTCCACTGGGCCATTGCGCCTCCACACAAGTTAGTATTTATATAGGAGAAGACTTGTTATTATTTTACTCATAATTAAAACCACATCGTCCTCCTGTGTGTCATCTTAATTACTTTCAGTTGTTTATTACTGAAATATTCACCGCTAATTTAATCTAGAGATCTTCAATTCGGTTAAGGAAGTTTTTGTTAATTAGACTCACCAGACAATATTTCTCACTGTTGCAGTCTGTTTGGAATCTACGTGATTTACTTTTAAAACAGACACACACACACAGACACACACACACACACACAGACACAGACACACACACACATACAT
This sequence comes from Octopus sinensis, assembly GCF_006345805.1. NCBI lineage: Eukaryota > Metazoa > Mollusca > Cephalopoda > Octopoda > Octopodidae > Octopus > Octopus sinensis. The sequence continues at coordinate 28,811 of NW_021835466.1, read as the reverse complement.
ATGTATATATGCATATATGTATATATATATGTGTGTCTGTATATATACACATATGTGTATATATTGTGTGTGTGTGCCTGTGTGGGAAGTAGCTTGCTTACCAACTACATGGTTCCGGGTTCAGTCCCACCGCATGGCACCTTGGGCAAGTGTCTTCTATTATAGCCTCGTGCCGACCAAACCCTCGTGAGTGGATTTCGTAGACGGAAACTGAAAGAAGCCCGTCGTATATATGTATATATATGTATATATATGCGTGTTTGTGTTTCTGTTTTTGTCCCCCCACCCAACATCCCTTGACAACCGATGTTGGTGTATTTACGTCCCCGTAACTTGGTGGTTCGGCAAAGAGACCGATAGAATAAGTACTAGGTTTAGAAAGAATAAGTCCTGGGGTCGATTTGCTCGACTAAAGGCGGTGCTCCAGCATGGCCACAGTCAAATGACTGAAACTAGTACATGAGTATATGTATAAACACACATACATATATATAAATATGTACATTCATATGTTTGTGCGAATGTGTGTGTATAAAGATGCATACGTACATTTATATATACATACATACGGACCTATATACATGAAGACATGTATATCACGGGGTTCCAGAGAGACAATACTGCTGTGAATGTTTCAATATCATTTATGCTTGTGTGTGCAACTTTGTGTGTAGAAGGTGAGATAGACAAGGAAATAATGAGATGCATAAAAAAAATTCGAGAAACACGAAAGAAATTATAACAAATTACGTATGATGAGAAACAATAGATTTCAACGAACACATTGTGGGAAAGGGAATACAGGAATTAATATGCTCTAAGTTCCCCATCGCGAAATAAATTAATTAAGGTATATATTTATTTGGCGCAATGATTAATTAACTGTGATAACTTTTATAGGCATCTCTTTGCTTAATATTTTCTCTGTTCATATATAATTTTTTTCCTCGTTACTTACGGTACCTCTTGATTAAATGAAACCTCTGCCTGAAGAAGTAATTATCATGATAAAAATTTCGTCCTGAGAAATGAAGGAAAAAATAAACAATTTATTATGGAAACTATTATACGATATATTCATAAATTATCTTTACAATTTCCACAATCTGCAGTTTGTATTAAAAATGAGATCTATTAATGGACTTCTCTGAAACCATTTGAGAGTATTCTATTTGAGAGTATTCTAATGTGCCTAGCAAGACATTATTTCTTCACCTATATTTCACATAAAACTGGATCTCCTCCTGTCAGGTGTCCCAGATGAACCAACTTCACGGCAGGAGGTGCAGATGAGGGCAACTGCATCGAACTCTCTCATGCACCAAATGGCAATTGCTAAAAAGCATTCGTGAAGTAAAATCATGTAGCAACGCCAAATGGCGGTGCCCCAGCATGGCCACAGCTCGTGAGCTGAAACTAGATAAAATAAAAAATAAAATAAATAAGTAAACATTGCTTAATTACCGTTATCTTTCAGTTTTACTAAGTTTTCTTTTTTAAAATCGTAAAATTTGATTCACAGATACTGCATTTACATTATTTACATTTGACGGATACTGGTCCTCATCTTGTTTGCTATTAACACAACCGTTCGGCTGATTTACCTTCCACCCATCATCAGGTGTCTTGGGGAAATTTCGAACCTGGGTTCTCATTCCTGAGGTATTTTTCGATGAAAGGCTAAGTCGACCTCGGCGGAATTTGAACTCAGAACGAAATACTGCTAAGCATTTCGCCCGGCGTGCTAACGTTTCTACCAGCTAGCCCCCTTGCGACATCACACATATCACTACACAAACGAGATTGATGAGACACATCACAAATCCCTGTGTTGGATACTCTTATCGATCCCACGAAAATTTATACATATATAACTAGGTTGTTAGGTAGGTATGTAGATAGATAGATTATTAAATAGGTAGACATGCAGATAAACACACACAAACACTACGCACACGGGCACACACGGGCACACACATACATGCACGCGAACACACACACACATATATACATACAGGGCATACACATACCTAGCATATGCAGACAGTTATACACACATGCATGCACAACAGGCGCACTTGCACACACGCATATAAACTCACACTCACAAACTCACGCAAGCATACCCGTCCACAAAGCCAGAAATACACACACATACAGACACAAGCACAAGGGAGTACACACACGCAGAAGCATACATAAATACATACATACATACCCAAATATGCAAGCGCATGCGCACATTGGCACACACTCAGTGGTACGCGACAAATTCTCCGAGAAACAAACTCGGCCTCCGTAACCGAATAAAAGTCACTGAAGAGATTGCAATTAGCAAGAAAGAACCTTGATTGGTTTCAGAAATAGAAAGAAAAACAGATAAATGTGAACGACCTGTTTAACTAAGTTAAACTAATAATCGATAATCGATTATTTAGTTGCATCTTTAACCAATTGACTAAGAAGAAAGGAGAGAAATTGAACCGGTGCATGTGTTAATAATTTTGGCATAATGACTTTGCTTAAAAACAACAACAGTGCATACGCACTGAGTTTTAACATTCTAGCTTACTTCCACAATTTATAGCAGTGCTTGAAACCAACGTTTGTAGCGTATGATCGTGCATTGACCATGGCAGAGAATGTTGATAAGAAAATAGGCATCAAATTTTTTCAAATAGCATGGCGATACCTGCTCACAGGCAAACGCAATTTCCTAAAAGTTTTCATCGTTCTCGAAACCCGAGTGTCCCTTTGGTCAGCTGAAAGTAGTTTTAGCACAAACTGGGCAGACACGCGTCTCATACGCCAATCTTCAGTGATAATGGACTAAACAGAATTGTAATTAATATGTACATCCTCTGATAACTCGCAGATGGTAATTCGACGATTTCTCTTCACAGCTGCAAGCACACCTGCGATGTATTTTTCAGTTCTGCTGGTTACGGGTCTTCCAGAACGTTCGCCAATGTCAACATTTTATCGTCCGTCTTGGAAACGTCTGTACAACTCGTACACTTGTGTGCAGCTCTTACACTCCCCTCCCTACACGTTCTCCAGCATTACGTAGGCATCCGAGCAGGTTTCGCCATGGCAACATTCTCTGCTATGGTCAATGCGACGATCGCACGCTACAACCTTCCTTCCAAGCATTGATGTAAACAGCGGAAGTGAGCCAGTACGTAAAACGGACAGCGCATGCACAGCAGCTTCAAAGGTCAATCTTTGCCAAGCGACTTCACTCTTAGTGTTTTAGTTCTGTTATTCTGACAACTGTCCGGCGACTTATTGGTCAGACCTCGTATATGTATAGATACGTGAAGTCTTTTGTATCTAACTGTCTGTCTGCTTGTATGTCAGCCGAAATTTGCTATGATGATCCGGTTTCTGACTGAAGATTAAAGGCTTCGAATGACCTGTTTTCTGTGTTCGTCCCTTTGTGTATTTCAAGTTCTTGTTTCTTTATATATAATTTTTATGCCTAAATATATATATATATATGGAGTGGCTGTGTGGTAAGTAGCTTGCTAACCAACCACATGGTTCCGGGTTCAGTCACACTGCGTGGCACCTTGGGCACGTGTCTTCTACTATAGCCCCGGGCCGACCAATGCCTTGTGAGTGGATTTGGTAGACGGAAACTGAAAGAAGCCCGTCGTATATATGTATATATATATGTATATGTGTGTTTGCGTGTCTGTGTTTGTCCCCCTAGCATTGCTTGACAACCGATGCTGGTGTGTTTACCTCCCCGTCACTTAGCGGTTCGGCAAAAGAGACCGATAGAATAAGTACTGGGCTTACAAAGAATAAGTCCCGGGGTCGATTTGCTCGACTATAGGCGGTGCTCCAGCATGGCCGCAGTCAAATGACTGAAACAAGTAAAAGAATAAAAGAGTATATATATATATATATATATATATATAATTTTGTTTGACCGATGTTTGACCGATGCCTGACCTGTTGAATTCTTCAGCCACCGGTTCTCAACATACACTGATAAACAGTTTCGCCATGGGCTCTTAGGAGCACAGTTCGATTTGTTTTTTGCTCTGCCTCTGTTCTGTTTTTGTTTTTCCAACGGATTTCCTTTTTTCTTCCTGAAGAGAAAGACACAATATGGTCCCATTATTCAATCGGATTTTGGTAATTTGTGCCTTTCGAAACACGTGTAGAATGAAATAAAACGATTTCTGTTCAATCTGCGTTCACTCCATTTTTCAATTCACCAATAATGTTTTATATATATATATATAATATATATATATATTATATATATATATATATATATACGGCAACTTTCGTCCTATATTTTATGGACTGCCATATTAGCTTGGCGATAACTATTTAGATATATATATAATCAAAATAAGCAACGAGTATATCCAAGGTGGAGTAGTACACTTGTTTAAAACATCAGTTTTAAAATGTCGAACAATCTTCAGTCACTTATAGAATTTTCCAATCAAACGGAGGGTAGATATATATCTACTCTCGTTATAATGTTGGCAAATGAAATAGGGATAAGAATGTGCATTGTCCGTCTGATTGGAAAATTGTATAAGTGGCTGAAGATTGCTCGACATTTTAAAACTGATGTAATACTTACAGTGTTTGATAAAATGAAGTAGCATGAAACAATTGTACTACTCTAATGTGGATATCCTTGTTGCTTATTTTGATTATAATCACCCCATTTGATTTATATGGATAATACCACACCAAATTCTAGTGCCTTTGACTTAAGTACAATATTCATCTGAATCTCTCTCACTATATATATATATGTGTGTATGTGGGTTGGTGTGTATACATATATATTTACATTTACATATGTGTATGTATGCACACACAGATACACACACATACATACACAAACACACACACACGGACATACATTTGTATGTTTATATAAGTATGTATGTATATGCACTATGTGTATATACTATGTCTGTTATACTCGATCATATACGTGCGTCAGTCAAAGCTAGTTGCATTCATTATCAAATGTTAGTTGTTTTTGCTCAAATGTTGGATCACCGGAGTAAATTGTTCAAAAAATCTTATTCACTTCTCTTTACATTTCCAATATAAAAGTCTGATTCGCCCTCTTGTTGTTCTCGTAATTATGATATCGAAAAAGTAGGTACCAGATAAGAAATCAATATTACTAATAGTGGGACGAGGCTTGTAGTGTTAAGGGGAAATCTATTGAATTTCGTGATTTTAATTTTTTATTTTATTTTACACTTTATATCACAGCACTGTTTCGATTCCTGCTTGATTCCAATTAACATCACTTATGATGCTAATTAACTTCTTTGGGAACGTATGAATGTTTTGCATTGGCTTTGTTCCAATGGGAGAAATAAAACCTAGAATCAATCGATTTTTACTCGCATGAAGCATATTGTCAGTTCCCTAAAATTAAACAAACAGTTTTGATGTGGTCTATTGTATGGTAGAACGAAAACGAAATGTCAGCTGACACTTGAAAGATTCTCTTCATGCTTTGGTTGAATATAAATAATTTTATTTACTATGGTTATTGCTCTTGGAAAAACCACATTCTCTACACTTAAAACAAAAAAAAAAGAAAAAATGCCACATACCTATCGTAAAAGACCTACAGTGTGTAATGTTAACCATTCTGGCATCAAATTTCCACAATGCAACTTAATATAGCATCGGTCTCTTTCAAAGCACACGTTGTACTTATAATGGCAAACAATTAGCAAACAGTAATTAGGTTAACTATTTGCAATTATACTATTTTACTATTTTAATTGTTTCAGTCAGTTGACTTTGGCTATGCTGGAGCACCGCCTTTAGTCCAGCAAATCGACCCCAGGACTTCTTTGTAAGCCTAGTACGTACTCTATCGGTGTCTTTTGACGAACCGGTTGTCAAGCGATGTTGGGGGTACACACACAGATACAGAAACATATACACACCCGCATACACACACAGACACACACACACACATATATATATATATACATATATATATACGACAGGCTTCTGTCAATTTCCGTCTTCCAAATCCACTTACAAGGATTTGGTCGGCCCGTGGCAATAGAAGGAGGCACTTGTCCAAGCTTCCACGCAGTGGGACTGAACCCGGAACGATGTGGTTCGTAAGCGACTCCATATGTTAAAATTATGTTGTCCTTGTGGATATATATCACCATGATAGATCATTAGCCACTACAGACATTTTTTCTCTCCTTGTTTCTCTCCTTGCTTTTTTCTGTGTCCCTTTCTGTAGAAGAGCCTAGGCTCGAAACGTAAAATACTTTTTCTATTTCTGAGCGCTATACTAATACATCTGTTTGTTTGCACACCACTTGCCTTCGTTTTTGTTTATTTTCTTAAACTTTCCCTTCAATATATATATATATATATATATATATATATTATATATATATAAATCACTTGTCTGAATGTAACATTTGTAAATCATGTTACTGTTATACTCCCGTTTTGGTTCAATATACAAACTCCTGTTCCTTATGCTTCCAACTATAATGCTGTATATAATGATTATTTCTTTCGACTAGGATGCCTCATGAAACCTAAACATCAATTCAACTGATTCCAGTTGTTACTGGAACATAAAAATATTGTTAGTCATTTACTGAATACCGTCACTTCCATGCAACACAATTATTTGCATTTCGTATTCGTATGAGAATTAAATTAAACATACAGGCATTAACTTAATAGAATTGTCTTGAAAAGCTCTTTTTGCCTCTGAGTCATTTTTAAAACCTATTAAATTTAGTTTCAGCGTATTTAATTCGCGAACCAATAAAAAACATTGTCTATAAAAGATTAATCCGCCAGAAATTGCATTATATCAAAGCAATTCTTTTTCTTGTATATCCATTTAATATTATTCTAAGAACGGAAGATAACTCCAGACATGTTTTGCCTTATTCAAGCTAGAGAAAGAAAAAAAGATAACTTCATCGCTCACCTACTGAAAAAGATTTGAAAGAACTACGAAGTAAATATTCAAGATTTTATTTGCGTAAATGTAGAAAAAAATGATTAGGAAGTTAATAATTCAGAGAGTTATCCGCTCGGAGAAAAATCAATACTTAACTTAGTATTATCATATTTAATGATCTCGGCATTATATATGCTAACTAGAAGTAATTATGCGATGACGGAAAAACAGTGTTATAAAATGAATCATGGGTTTCACCATACTACAACCTGCACCAACCAAAACTACAACCTCCGCCATCGCTAATTCGGCAACTATGTTAATTGCATAAGTGCTGAGGGAATATTTGAACACATGGTCAACAGTTCGATCTGTACTTTATTTGGCCACTTTCCAATAACATCTACATTGCAATTTCTCCAGAAAATAGGTATAACTTAGCACTGGAACATTCTTTAAAAGGTGTTGTGGGTTCATAGGAACATTAATATACACATAGTCATGGCCGTGTGATAATGTGATTGCTATACAACGATTTGGTCTCTGGTTCGGTTTCTTTACGTGGCTCAAAGAAAAGGTCTTCAACATTTTCTATCAAAGCCATGTGAGTGGATTTGTTGGGCGGAAACTGAAAACAAAACCTCATCATATTGCCAAGGTGTGCCTTTTGAGGTCATTTGCATGAATTTAAAGAGGCATAGATCATCAAAGAAAAGCTGCAGCAAATAGGAACACATAAACTTGAGAATCCCTTTTTCACATCTAATTGATCAATCCACCGTTAGTATCGATGTCTGCTTTAGTCCGGGTTTCGAAGCGTTGATATTCCCGAATCACTTGATTTTTCGATATAGTGTTCGTTATTGCGGACTTCAGAGATTGTATGGTGTTATAGGTTGCTGATTGATCTTTCTCGCGGCCACTCCCAATACGTAATTGTCCAGTAGATTGAGGTATGGTCAGCCAGGAGGCCGTGGTTCTGGGAGAATAAAATCAGGGAGATTGACATTCATCAAACTTTTGCTTTTATTGCCTTGTGTGACGGTACAGACGTCTTGGAAGGTGTCTGGCCTTCCGTTGCATACTCCGCCTCTCAAGTCCCTCACATCGTTCTATAACACCTGTGTGTATTAAACAACATAGAGTTTAAAGTCCTGTGAGAAAGGTGAGACATCTATCCCGTTACTGATCACTCACAGATCCATCATATTAGCAGTATCTCAGAATACATATCATCCCGCAAATGTCATCTTGTTTCCCTTTCTGCTGAACAATACCCCCAAAATTACATAGCACTCATGTGATACTTATGTTGTTGACGCAGAAAAAGAAGAACATAATTGATCCCGCGGAAATTTAAACTAAGGACATAAATCAAAAGTAAAAATCGAAAGCTAGCTCAGACGTGCTAATGAGTCCGCTAGATAGGTGCCTCAGGAAGCCCACATGGAGAACTAATTTATACAATATATTTATCTAAATTCTTGAGGTCTCAGCACTAAAATATTTTCACTCGAATGAATTAAACTATTTAAATGATAAAAGGAATTAAACATTTGGAATTATATACAATAAAGATCAACTTCATCCAAACCCACAAAAAAGTAAATAAATGAAGAACGAATGGGGGATAAATTGAGTTAGTAAATGTGTAATTAAACTATAAACTTCTTATCAAAATGAACACATTTCATTTCCTCCGAGTTATTCATTAACACTTGTTAACTCACAGAACCAGACAAGTTTTCTTAAATTTCATAAATTTGCTTTCTTTACCAAATTTATTTGACTTGAGAATATACGGTATTTGAATTACAGATATGAAGCAGTTGGTTTATGATTAATCTAGAACTATAACA